>NC_135180.1:30394793-30694793 GCF_041146795.1 Maylandia zebra
CTTCATCCTAGTGCAGTCCAGCTGAGGAGACTGAGAAGTTTGGCCATCATCTAATAGTTGATATCTACTTAAAGCACAAGCAGTCTATGTAAGTATGATGAATATATATTGTACTCGGTCCTCAAATTAACACGTGAACAGCTTTTTAAAAAACACAAAATCAGCCCTTCTTGTAATAAAAAGGTCCGTATTTACTTTGATACACATCACTGCAACAAAACGTAGCAGAAAGAAGGAACCAGCCAAGAAAAAAATGGAATCGAGTGATAGTTTGGCTCATAAGTAGCTTTTAATCCTGTTAGAATAAATGATTGCATTGTTGAAAATGATTCTGGGGTGGGCTGCTTTTTTCTATGATATCCCCAACATCAGATTCACCTGTGGTGGCGAACTGTCAACTCACATCTGCTCATTCATCTGTTTGAGTCAAAATCTATCCTCTCAGCTGTTACTGTAGGCTGCCACCATGCACAGATTTGGGGCATGTGTGGGCATGGATGAAATTATCTTTATTAATTGGAACAGAGTTCCAATATGCTAATGGTGTCTTCTTAATCACGAACAAATGTTTACAGCAAAAACACTTTGGCTGCATCCACAAACTGAATAACTGCATCACTACATCTCTGCGCAAATCAAGTGTTGGAAACACTGTAAGCATTACAAGCAGAAAATAAAAGCGACACCATTTGAGTTTTTGTGGAGAACAATCACAGTCAGCAGCTACTTGAGTGAAATGAAGATTGAACCTGCTTGTCAAATTGCAGTTCTGCAGTTTTACCTCTCCGATTTTTTTTGCTTTGTAATACCTCTCCCGAGCTCCTGTTTATGAGCTGTGACAATCTCCTCCAGCTTTTCATAGCTCCTCGGAGACCCTTATTTGCTATGCAAGTTTAACAGAGGAGAGCAAGTTCAGCCCTCAGTGATTCAACATGATAGGAAATAAGGTGCCCTCCTTTCTTTTACGTGAGCAGGTGTTATTCAGACTAAGACTAGCTTGTCAAAATCTAAAATAAGATTTGAGATTTAAACTGGTGACAGCATGCTGGATAACAGATATTAGCTATTTATAGACAATCCAAAGTTATTTAGGCCATCAACAACAGAACAGAGAAACAGAAATGCTTTAATCTCTACCAAAGGGTCCAGTTATGTTGCTCAGACAGTGAACAGACGCTTATTCCATCGTTCAAAAGGAAGAGTTTGTCAAAACGGCCCCTTATAGCACATTAAAATCTTCCAGCTCTATTCACCATTGAAGCTACAGTGCAGGATAAGAGCTTCTCAGGGAGCCAGACAGCTATTCTTCTAAATTTGCATATCCTTCTGAGACAAGCTTGGCTTCAGATTTAAAAGGACAGAAAAGGAAACAAACACATACAAAAGGAAAGCTCATTCACCAAGCCTTTGTATTTGAATAATCCAACGCTCTCTGTCTCAAATATTTTGCTATAGCGTTTCAAACAGACATCCATAATTTAATGGCGAGTATAGTTGATACTTTCAATGAATGGAGGGATTAAGGCATGGCTATTTTAGTGACACACTTTAAGAAACCAGCATCCAGCTGTTTCAGTTCTAATTGAAAAAATAAAAATAAGTAAATAATTGAGCCAAAAAGTTGTTTTTTGGGGTTTTTTGCTGACTGATTCATTCCTAGGCTCTAATGCTCTTAAAAAAGAGCTTGCAGAGTTGCATGTTGTTGCTATCATGGCAGTGATGCACTGGTGCTGATCCCCAAATAAGATTTCATCCCCTGCTCCGTGGATTAGAGTGGTGAAGAGATTCAGCTGTAACATATTATCTTCTCCACGTGTAAGGAAAAATGGAAGAGAAGCCATGGCTTCCAGACTGTGATATGTCTGTTACAGTCTTACACCGCTCTTCTCACAGTCTCTCAAATTTCAAGGTCTGTTGTAACAAATGAAACCACGCGAGGAAAAGAGGGGAAGAGTGATAGCACACGGGGCTTACCAACTTTAGTCAAGTTTTGAGACTGAGTGAGCTGAGTACACTGTCAATGGGGCTGACAGAAGAAAACAGCAGAGCAGCACCTGAGCAGCATTTCATCACAGACTGCTCACCTGCTCCATACTAACATCACTGTGCACTGAAGACGAGCAGGTGACTATACTGCAGTTTCTTTAGAGTGTAATTACCAAAATTCTCACATAATAAGGAACATTGGCAAAATAGATTCCAGTTATTTAGTTGTTCTTGAAAATGGTGCTCCACCTATCTTTGTCTAAGACCTCGGTAAACAGTTTCTTAATAACTGCGTGGTTTTAAATCACTGTTTTCAAGTCTTATTCAAACAACATGATGTTCATTTTGTAAATTACAGGCCTCAGTAAAGTCAAAAAGAAGGATAAAGCAAGTTATGTTTTAGGGTGGGAGTACCTTGTTACTGATTTGCTAGTCTATGTGCAGTCAGTGCCCCTCGTTTGTCACATCTGATTTATAAACAGGAAGCTGTGAGTTAAGAAAAACTCATTTTGAGACTTTACTCCAGGATTTCACTTACCAATACATAGTATCACAGTAGCTACGTCCACCTTTATAAACAACCTAGACATAAAATTCAGTAATCCAAATTCTGAATCAATCTAAGCTGGACCCATCTACCAAAACTTGTTTGAAACCAGCTACATTTATATTAATATTTACTGCCACTTTGAGTAAACATCAAACCATATGAGCGCAGTGTTAAACAGTAAGAATTATGTATCTAAATTCATTCATATTAAGCTATTTATGGGATTCCAATATTTGGCCACACTTAGACAGGACAAACAACAACATCAACGATGTTATGGCATGTCCCATATCTGAAACATCCTTGAAGCTTGAGCACCAAATAAAGTGTGTTGACTGTAGATCTATTCATTCACCCACCTTTGGGGGCACTACATATATTGTAGGTAATGACGAAGAGGCTCATTAAGCTGAGCTGGTGCTGTAGCAGAAATGTTTCCACAGCCGAGTGGTCGAGGTAGAAGGCTCTGATGGCTTCCCACATTGCACAGCTGGGGGCGAGTGGTCAGGCAGTGAAATTTTCAACAGTCCTATGCTGCCGTTTGCGTGACCTGCTGTGCAGAAAGAGGTGAAACCATTCTTTGGCATACTGCTACACTTCCTCAAGTGTGCTAAACTGCATTTACGGATACTGCCATGCTGCTCAGTCACAGACGTAAGGTCAATAGTATGAACAAAGCATAGCAGAGCGGAATTACTAAAAGCGGTGCTTACCAGCATATATTTATAGGAAATAAAATGAGATCAGATTGACATTTTTGTGGTTTTACAGTCTTCACGCTCGAGTACAAATCATATTTGAGCATATGACTTAAATCTCAGTGCTAGGAAATTTACTCAAAGGAATGTCACCGCCATCTCCATTTCTAGCTTACTCATACCGCTGTACCTACCCTGCCTTTGCCCTCAAATGAGCTTTTCACCTTTAATTACCCAGCGTGTGACGCGGTATGGAGTGGAGACATTGTTGCACACACCCATTAACACACACGCACAAAAAAAACCTGTTTGAAGAAAACAAATGCTTTCTGCCTCCCTTTCTGAAGTTCGTTTAACAATGTCCTCGAGCCACCATTTTCCAATGTGTGAGGAAGTGCCGGCAAACAAGACATCCATCAAACTGACAGACAAAACAAATTACAAGGCAAACAGAACCTTAATGTGTCACCAGAGCTAATGGTGTCAAGGCTGGTTGGCAGTAGATCCAGACACTCACATGCTACTGCTGTCATGCTCATATGGCCTTGCTCTTCAACTCACGAAACACCCAACTGAGGAAGCGAGAGGGCTAACGTCTGGGCAACACTCAGGTATTAACGCCCTACGTGCTGTTAGCAATGAATCCAACCTATATTCATAGAAGTCCATTAAGCCAGAGCAAGTAAGAACAAGAGGCTTTCATGCAGGTATGATCTATATGTACTGTGGCTTGTGCTCAGAAGTGAGATTATTCTTTAAATGAATGATGCAGGCTCCCTAAAGCCAATAAAAGTGTAATTACATGCCTTGGGCTTTGGTGACAAAGCCTGTGCTGGTGACATCTATCTGAAAATGAGGCAGGAAGGATTACCTTCACTTTCCATCTAGCTTTGGCGTGATCACCTCTCCACAGGGGTCACCTTGGACGAAATGCCACAATTTTACCAGTCATTAAACTCTTAATCCAGCCTCACTGTGCAGACTTCCACCTCATCTTTCAAAGCATCCATGGTCACATATCACTTCATTTTATCCACTGCATCATAGCCACCCACTCTGTCAGAAAGCAAAGGTGAGAAACCTTTGTTGGATCATTTATGGCAGACAAAAAGCAAACGATTGCAGCTCCCAGTGATCCAACTTTTTGTATTTTATATGCTTAAGGAAAAGGGGTTCTGGTAGGTATAGTGAGATCCTGGGAATTACTTTGTTTTACATTTGTTGGCTTTGGGTTAATATTCTACAAGTTATTTTAGTCTCTGCAAGACATCACGCTCTAAAACCTTTGCAGGGCATCAGCTGGAAGACTGCAGAGACCACTTGTTAATATTCATCTCGGTGTATTTGCAAAGCAGAGCCATTACATATTCAGAGATAGGAAGAGATTTTTCATGGCAGGTAAATCCAACATGATAAATTGGACTATAAACACACTAATCCGGTGACACAAAAGTGCACAGAGAAATAATGCTGCACTAAATATGAGCTCAATGCAACAAAAATGCAGTGTCCTGTTACAGAAGGATGTTTTTTACAATTTTAACAATTTTATATGGTATTAAAACTGAGTATGAGCACATGCAGATAGATTTTTTTTTTTACTTTGGTACATATATAAAAAGGACTGTTTTTTTTAACAAGACTGCTATTAAGGCTGCTTTTCCTTTTAACAGAGAAACGAAAAAAATTTTCCACAAATAATTTGCTGCATTTTCTTATTTATTTTTGTCTTGTAGTAACGCATATAAGACTGTATAATTTGTAAGTTTGAAATGTTAACATTAGCCAGGAAACGCATCAGCTATCCACTAGGGTCAAATTGAAGTCAGATTAAAGCTGGCAATTTCAAAAAAGCTATTTGGCAAATTCTGTTTGTTTTATTCACTATGCATGTAGCCTGAGGAAACATGATTGGTTATTAGAACTTGGACTGCTAATGAAAATATTAAAATTTCAGTTCCCTTGCTTAATGACACTCCGTAGATTTTTAATGACACCTAATTCTACAGTACCATGGTACGGCATATGTGTTTTACAAATATTTAATCACAAGACAACTCTGAGATTAAACTGTATTAACACGGCTTGACTTGAAATAATTCACAAAGGGCGGGAGTCATGTCTGTATAGTCAAAACTGCTTAACGTACCAGCTTTGTCAGAATATGAGAAAGCTGAATACAGTACGCTAGAGTTAATTTCTAGTAATAGCTCAATAATGGCAACTCACTGATAATATGTTCATATTTAAGCATGACCGATAACACAACTGTGATTTTAATCAATCAATCTTAGTAATGAGAACAGGAAGGTAATCCATTGTTATGCATTATTCGTCTGTAAATTAAGGTCTTTGGGGTTAATTAACTAGTGGGCTAAGGACAATGTTAATAATGCAGCACTAATATAGGGCAGGTAATAACACACTAGAGAATGTCCTTCTCAACTACAGCTTTCAGTTTTTCTACAAGTAGGATGTACAATGAAAGTTATCATTTTATACAACAGTGGCTTTTAAAAGCCATTGGCATTAATAAATCTGCAATAAAAATATACACTGTTGTACCTGCAAACAGATTATTGTCCAAGATGCTGTTCAAATGAGTGCTCAGACTTCTTAATATGCTGGCGAACAATTTAAGATCTTTACATTTGACATTTTCTTTACGAAAGAAGCAATTAGCTGCCACAAATGTACGGCTAAGAGATGCCTGGTATCATATTAAAATCTGTTGTGTTTGCTGCAGTCAAAAAACAACAGTTAAAAAACAAACAAAAACGCAGTATGTCATTTATGCTTATGTCACACATGATAGCCGATAATGTGTGCCACTCATTGAGATGTGACAGTGGGACAAAATGGGTTTTGTAAAGTCACAACAATACTTACTGTCGACCATAGTCCATAAATTCTAATGAATTTATCTTTTAGACAAGCTTATTGTTTGTGCAAAATTTGAAGAAATTCCCTCCTTTGGCAGAGATTTTACAGACATGAGAATGAAACAGACCAGAAACAATAATGGACCCAATTCTTAAAATGTCCTTACTGATTAGCAGTCACAGGTTCAAATACACTACTCAAGGACACACTGCAGGAAATTTTGAAAAAACCCAAACAAACAGGAGATTGCTTTAACGTTTTATTTAAACATATTGCTGCATATTGCATTATTTTACAGACTGACTGGAACAACTTAACAATCTGCATACCACGGTCCATTAAAGATGGGCGTAATCAGAAAGTCAGAATAACACCACTACAGTACTTTCAGTTAAGTTGCTGTATTAGACTGTTCCCATTTTTTATGTGCTCCTCTAACCAACACAGGCGGTGCTATCTGCATCCCAGCTCTATGCTGGCACAAGAAGAGGCTGTTGCTTGACACACAATATTGGACAAGGCAGTAACATGGAACATTTAGAGGAGGATGGAGTGGGTACGGTCGCACCAGGCTTGCCAGCTGTGATAATGATGTATAATTTAATTGAAGGCTGTGCTTCTATCCTCCACAGAACTCAAACTGCTCTTCTCTTGTCAATGCATTATTCAGGCTAATGGTGACCCTGAAATAGAAAAAAGCTTCTTATCTCTTTAAAGTTTTATTGGGGAGAGCAAAGAGCGGTAAGGAGGTATATCAAAAGAAAGTGAGTTAGAGTGGAGGAGAGAGTCACAGATAAGGTAAAAAAAAAAGAAAGAAAGAAAGAAAGAAAGAAAAAGAAAAAGAAAGAAAAGAAAAGCTTACTGAGATGTAGTTCTGTCTACTGACATGCTTTGTGAAGGATTCCTGTTTCTGACCGTGACAGCGTCATCTTCCTGGCAACAGTAGAAAAAATCAATTGGCCAGAGACTCTGATGTTAGAGCTTAGCTCCTGACATTTCCAAAGAAATAATAAAGAATCCCTACAATACAATTACCTTGAACAGTAAGGCGTTACACTCTCTCCACACTCTCTGCTGACTAGCACAGTTTTTCTGCTGCAATACAATATTTAAATCCAAAGTTTAAACAGCAAAACTTGCGTTTCGTCACAATCATCACATCATAGCCATCATCATCTCTAGAGACCAAGCTAGAGAGAGAGCGAGATGCAAGAGGAAAGGATATTGTGTGCAGTAAAGCAATCATGCATACACTATTATACTTGGACCATCTTCACATGTGATCAAGCAGATACTCTGCAACGTGGCTGTAGCCAAGTCAGATAACGACAGGGTGAAAGGATCTGCAGCTATAAAATGTGCCCTCTTCTATCCGTCAAGCTAAGCTGTCATATTTACGGTGTGAAATTTACTCACAAACACTGTTATTGTACTGTGTAATTTCTTCTGCTATTAGAAGTCAGCTTCATTGGAAGACTAGAATGTGGAAATTAAGCTAAGCTGTTTACATGGCAAGTGGCAAAAGAGCAATAAGTACAGTGATGACACTTTACCCATTTACAGAATTAGTTATTTCACTGCCTCTTCCTTTGTAATTGTCCACAGTAAATAATCTTCCTCAGGTTTATCAAAAATGATAAACCCCTTCACTTAAAAGTTTAAGATAGCTAGGGGTAACAACAACACAGGGACTGACATATTTAATTGCATAATATTTAGATGACTTAATCAGACAGATGGATTATTATTTTGATTGGCAGCCAAAGTCACATTAGCAAAATTAGTGGCACATTTTCATACATGTTATTTAAACCATACCAAAATGGGAATGACAGATAACTGAATATTACTATTGAATTCTATTATCCCACAAATGTCCTTACCTTTTTCTGTCTTTACCTAACTGTATTTAACCTGTAAAATCATTTTCAAAACACCCATACAAGCATTAAAAGATTACAATTTTCCTGATCCTTCTGTTCCCATAGGTGTAAAAAGAAAAGCCAAATCAGTGACAAAAGCGGGCAATTTTCTTGCAACAAGATTCGTGGCATAAAAACCCATCAATAAAAAAAAAAAATGGTGAAAGAAAGGTGGAGGTTCAAAACAAGCTCTGTGTTCGTCTGAAGGCCGAACTACAGTGAGACAAACTCCTATTCACACAGAAGAGAGAAAAAACACTGGCCTATCTATAAATGAATAGCCTCAGTCCCTCATTACAACCCGATGAGTCACAACACAAAGATTGTTAGATAATATAAATAAACACATACTGCACGACAAATTGTGACACCCACACAATCACAAATTAAAACAGCGATAGATGTGTTTATATATTTACTTCTAAAATTTGCATTTCAATAACAATGTTGAATTTTTTACCTTTGTGTGTGTATGTTTGTCATTGTATGCTTTATGTTTAAAAAAAATACATTACAGTAAAGAAAGCAGCGTCGGAACGCATAAAATAATAATTTTCTTTGCTTTCATTTATCATCAACCCTCTAACACTCTAAACTGGGTAGCAACAACATTTACCTAATGTTGACTCAATCCTGTTACCACTGTATCTGTAATCTCGCCCACACTTTTCAGCTTGTACAAATGCATTTTTTTTTCCTAACCACATGTAGGCGTACATAAGGCAAGTACATTTGAGAAAACGATTCTTCTGAACTTGCAGTGGCACACAGCTTAATGATCTAATTGGAATGAACAAGAAACAGCAGGCATATTTTTTTGCCTTTTGAGCCTTTTTCATGATTGCGTAATTAGGAGAGCTACTTCACTCATTACAGATGTACTTGCTTGGCTGTCTTGTAAGCATTTTTTTTTTCTAAAATAAAATCAAGTGTTTAGCAGAACTGAAAATTCGGCCTACATTTTCACATTAGCATACATGAGAGGGTGAAAACTGTTCTGAGAAATCTCTATAATGAAATCAAACTGAGTCACAGAATGTCAGCAAAACGTCACAGGAACAGATAGTGAGTGATTTTTATTTATTTAATTTTTTTTGCTTGTTCTGTGAGAGTCCTTCATGTGTTCCCTGCCCCAAGACACAAGTCAAAGCTTATTAATTGTAAAAATAATGACAGTGATTTAATTTTCCTGTCAGGCTGTTGCCTAATTTTCCCCCCATTAGTTTGTATAATATTTCTATCCCTGCAGCCAGCTCTGACTTCCTGCTAGGGCCACAGCATGACTGGCACATTGGGGGTTCAGGCATATCCATTAATAGCAATTTTACATAAAGACTGGTTCACAAAAAATACACCCAATTCTGAGGAAAACGGAAGACTAAATCTACTACAGTACCAACATAAAGCATTTTTTTTTCAATACTATCATCTATTATTCATACTACTGACTTTTGTTACCTTCAAAAATAAATGCTTCTCTTTCTATCAAATTCGTATGGAAATGCTATACTGAGGTCATGAACTGTGGTAAACAGCATAAACACGACAACATCGGGCAGTCTCTGCTGCTGAATAGTCAGCTGAGCTCTGCCTTATAACTGAGCTGTTAAATGTGGTGGCTGTCGGTAGTAAATAAAGAATAACTATTAAACTTTCGGGGAGTATTTGTGATTTGACTCTATTCATAACTGTGAGCAAGCCAACAGAGACAAAGTTTGCATGAGCTGTGATTTCAAAGATGTGGGGGAAAAGGAAACACTACAAAATGCATCTCTATGCTCAGCCCACTGATGTGCCCGTGTCTGATTTCTCTAGCGGAAATGTCTGGAAAAGGGTTGATTTATAGAGTAGGTAGTGTAAGTATATGAGAGAGGAGTAATTCTTTTTTTTTTTTTTGTCTGGCCACAAGCTGCAACACATCCTTTAAACAATAAACTTGCAGTAACTTGCTGGAGCAAGACTTTCTAATCTTCTCCATCCACATTGCACGCAGGTCAAACTGTGCCAGAAGCCTCTACCCTGTGGATTCCTGGGACATTTAACTACTCTAAAAGTAAGAACACTAATGCACCTATCCGATTTTAATGGAAATCATTTCCTGTTTTGTCGCTGGTGGTTGGTCATTAGGTGATATTTCAGGCTCCAGTTGTATACTTTACCCTCTAATGTATTTACGATCCCTATGCAGTGATGCGTCATTTTTTCTTGATAGAAGCTGATTTATCCATATCCCAGTGTCATGTCAGTAAGGTATGAACGTGTATTTTCATAATTTGAATGTATGAATTTGATATGTGCAAAACAGACAAATTATCCCATAACAGCGCTTGTCTGTTAAAACTAGGGTGCCTACCTACATAAATCTGTAAAAAGGTCATTTTGTTTGGCTAATTTTGTTTTGTATGCAACGTTTTCAGATGATCGCTTTATTGTTTCTAATGGACTGATCGGCCTTGACCGGCACTTACTAATTGCACAGTTATGAAGCAGAGCATGTGCAAACACAGTGATAAAGCAAGCAATTTGTGCTGTTGATCTGTAGGCTACATATTATTCCTGTGTGAGTAGGAAGTGATGATATTAATTCCCCATCTCCTCTCTTGCTCTATAAATCTGATACTCTCACTATCATCCCAGACGCCAGAGATACTCTGTTGTTGGAGTGTGTGTTATTTCTCTAATGTGTGTTCATCGCTGACCACCTCAGCAGGCCCCCCATTTAGTAAATCAGTTTTTGAAAACATTACAAAAAGTGACCCCGTCTCTAAACCTGGAGTATTCCAAATATCATTTGTCTTCATAGCTTTGTGTTAACACAGCCAGGCTTCTCTCCACCTGGTACTGTCTTCACATTTCCATTTATTGTAGTTTGGTGGGATTGTAATACATTCAATTGGATTTCTCCCCCACTGCTGGGCTCAGTTCAATCTCTACTGTCCCTGATCTGGGTGCCTGTGTGATATTAGTTATGGAGGATGTCTCTGCAGGGTGGTGTAAGAATATGAAGGAATAGTAATTTGTTGGATTTTCTCCAGTGTCGTGTCAGACATCATGGATAGGAAGTAAGTGGAATCTTTCCTGATCACAAGACACTCAGAACAAGCACTCTCTTGAGATTGGATGAAAGCAAATAATGTTTAACCATTGATTTTTACCTACACAGCAGCACACCTTGTACACATGGTGTTAATCAAATGGCTAAACACCGTCAGCACAAACCAGGCTGCGGAAAGATGGATGAAAGATGCTCCGACTGCAGCTTTATTGGACAACACTGATTTAAGATTTTTTAACAAGTTGGACCAACCAGTTCTGATTTGATCTCAAAATCCTGCTAAAAGTTACTAGTAATATGTGTCTACAAAAAGCCTTCACTTCTGTCACATTCTTCTGTCATAATGCCAGTTGGCAGTCGGGAATAGTCTGTGTTCTTTTTACCTTTGAAGTCAGGTGTCAGAACAGATAAAAGCAACGCAACATATAGATAAAGATAAAGGTTGTTTTATAAGTTATCATATCTAGCTTGTACCTATGTCTAAAATATGATAGACCTTTAGAAAGAGATTAGAGGTCATGTGGTGATCAATGGATGAATTAACAAAGAAATTTAGCAACTTGCAGGAATGACAAGTGAAATACCCATCAGTGGCATGCGAGCAGGTAGGGTTAACTACTCTTACCTTTAAGATAAACGATTAAAGCAACAACCAAAGAATACCACTGACTAAGACATCAATCTGTGGGAAGAAGTTCGCACCTCTAATATCGACTACAGCCACGCTGAGCTGCAAAGCAAAGCCCGATGCTCGAGTCCGTTTGAAATTTGACAGCAAAAATATGCAATGCAAGTTTTTCTGCTGTAATTTTATAGATAAATGGATTTTCTTTTGGTGGCACGGTGGTTAGTGCTGTTGCCGCACAGAAAGAAGGTCCTGAGTTCAATTCCACCATCAGGCCGGGGTCTTTCTATGTGGAGTTTGCATGTTCTCCCCGTGTTTGCGTGGGTTCCCTCCAGGCACTCCGGCTTGCTCCCACTGTCCAAAGACATGCAGTTTGTGGGGACAGGTTAATTGATTAGTCTAAATCGCCGATAGGTATGAATGCGGGAGTGAATGTGAGTGCGAATGGTTGTCTGTCTCTGTGTGTTAGCCCTGCGACAGACTGGTGGCCTGTCCAGGGTGTACCCCGCCTCTCGCCCAGTGACAGCTGGGAAAGGATCCAGCGCCCCCCGTGACCCTGAAAAGGATAAGCGGATGGATGGATGGATGGACTTTCTTGTTGGAAGTTCTAACTTACAGACTTTCAGTTTTATATCAGTACATTTCTTTCAGTTGCCAACCTTTACAGTACAATGCAACCCAAATCAACGCAACGCAAGTCTTTTTCCGCTTATCACAGGAGGCAGAGAAATATTATAGTCTTTTTTTTTCCTTCACTCAAAAACAGTAGCAGTGGTGTTTCAGCGGAGCTTCAAAGCTCATGGAGTGAGATATCACAATATGGGAGCCAGTCTCCTTAGATTGCAGAAGTGCTTTGAGATATTTCTATGAGAGTTTTGATCACCTTTCCACTGTGACAACTTGCCCCTAGTGGAATCCAAATTTCTATAAACAGCTTTCATTCCTCTGGAAGGTGGATGGCGAGTGTCTGACATTCATAAGATATTGGGTGGCCAATAACCTCAATGTATTGGGTCATTTTGATGTTTTTTTGATGTTTTTTTATATCATTTTATATTTTGCTCATGCTGTATTTTTGCAACAGGAAACTCAGTCTGAACATGTAAAACTATGCAGTGTGCACACGTTTTTCCAAAGGACTGTTAGCTATAAGTAACAGCAGGGTAAATGTTGACAACCTAAATAATTCTGGCAAATTATATGATCATGTGAGAAATCCAGCTACACTGTGATGGTACACAAATGACGTACACAAAATTACACACAACTAGTATCTTTACAGCGAATGAAACAGCATCCATAAACATTTCTTAACTCCACACATATCTTATCTTAAATATGAAGAAACATTAGTTTTTTTTGTCACAAAACTACCGGTTTAAGCCACCAAGGTTAAAATTAAGAGCAAGCCTGTGGAATGATTTGTTCAACAGTGCACAGATAGGGATGGAGTTTATGGCCTAATTACACCGAGGGAGGTCACTGCCCTCCATTTCACCAGAGGCCAGTGATAGCTGGGATTTCATAGTGTAACTGCTTTTACTCTTGGTTTACTGATTGCTAATTCATATTTGCAAAAAAAAAAAAAATCAAGCTCTACTCTTAAGCACACTTTATCATTTCAAGTGATTCAAAACTGGGCTGAAAATACACCAATAGCTGAAACTATGAAAAATTAAACGATGAATATGTAGAGCGGCTTACGTGAGAGGCACTGGAAATGGAAAGAGAAATTCTTTCATTACCTAATATTCTTTTAAAAATGTGTATTAGTGACCTGAAAGCTTGGTCCAAGTCATTAATTTAGAACTGCTGGGTGCTAATGATGCATCTCAGTGAGAAGTTCATGTACAAGGTGGGTGTGAAAGAGCTGGATTTCAAGAAATTTTAAGTGGAGAGTGGGTGAGGCAGAAAAAGAGCAAAGTAACAAGGAATCATTACATAGATCACAGTGGTGACACTGCCTCTTTGAAGACACACACCCACTGAGCATGAGCCTTGAGTGCTAACAATGCCGATAGGCTGCAGGGAGCATCTCTCAGCCTTCTCGCTGAGCACTAGCACTAAGATTAGAGGTTCCTTTAATCCGACAAAGGGGATTAAATGCTACAAGAGAGGCGAGAGGACCGCTCCCACGGAGGGGCTGAGATGAATTATTTACACCTCCCCTCAAGACTAGTGATCTAAGTCTTTAAACCAAAAATCACAGTTCTAAGACACCGGTGGCATGTCCTGCCAACCAAACATTCCAGGGTGCAAAGATAAATGTGATCTCACGCAACACACCTTCGCCACACGGAGACAGAAGGGTGTGCGTGTATGTGAAGGGATTTCAAGCTAGATCTTTAAAAATCTAAAAGATCACAGGTAGACAGTTAAAATAACATCCCATCTATGAAAAATGTTAACCTCTGTGTTGGACAGCGATTCAATGGCTAGCTCTGAAAAGTTGGGAGCTACCATTCTGTGGTTGTAAGCGGTCATCACTTTGTGCTGTGTTAAAAAAAAAGGGTAAACTTTCTTTGCACACACTTCTACCAGAGTGTGTTATTGCAAAAGAAGCATGACAGTTAAATCCACAGTTGTATTATTCCAAATGTGTTTAAAGGCAACGTCAGTCTGTGATGAGATTTTAACACTATCCCACACAAGATCACAGTCAAATGTCCAATGTCTCATTTATAAAATATCCTGGTACAGGTCAGTTCAATGACACTACTCCAATTTTCCAATTAATAATCAAAATAAATCGAAATCACGGTTGCCCATCATGACTTACCCCCCTTGTTCCATCTGCCTTTAGTCCTTGCCTGATAGGTGAGTTCGGGGCAGCCAGACAGCACCAAGAGAAAAACAAACAAGTTCAAAACAGAAAGAAATCCAGACTTTGCCCTGGAAAACATGTCCAAGAGTTGCTGGCAGCCGAGTCACTTTCACATGGCTGTGTTTCCTCCTAGAGCGGCGCGGCTGTGGCGCATGGTAACCCACGCGTGGGCTGTCATCATCAGTCACGCTGGTGTCAGCAGTGGGTCTCTAGTCCTACCATGCTGCTGTGTGATGCCCCGGCTGGGTGCTGGTCTTCACTGACGCTGGAGATCCGAGTGAAGCCACATCTCTCCCTTCTGTAAGCTCTGCCTGATCAGAGCGCGCGGGAACCAAAGGGGAACACACAGCTTGCCATGCGACGGCACGGCTCAGCTACGCTCGGCTCAGTGCATAGGAACTCGCTCTCACTCAAGCTTGCTCACACACTCTCACACACACATACACTCCCTCTCTCTCCGTCTCTCTCACGCTCACTGCTGCCACCACTATCGATGCTGATGCTGCTGCTGGAGCTGCTGCTGAATTATTTCCTGCTCTCCTCACTCTGGGTTTCACGAGGAATTCATTCCTCTGAGCTCTGTCTTTGGCTTAGAGCTTCACATTGTAGAGAAAACAAGAGGTAGGAGCACAATCCACCTTCAGCGCTGTGGCAAGGAGTTTCCGTGGGTGTGTTTGACTGAGGCTGTCTGATACCGTAAACAGCACACAGGAGCATGGTGAGAAAAGGTGACAGAAGAGGAACAAGGTCCATATTTGTTGAGATGCAGGGAATTTGCATGGAGACTGTTTCTCCGTTGAGAATGTAAAGGTCTAGGGATCTAAAGGGCAAAAGGAGCAAGAAGAACAGATAGAAAAGAGGAGGGATCACCAAGGAGCACTCTGGTAGGGAATTTGTAGGGATTTCACCTCTTGTCCCACCCCTTTAGTGACAGCTCTTCAGAAAAGCTGTGACAGACATCCCGGAAACATTGCTGATGAAGTCAAACTAAATCTTTCAATCAATCTGAAACCTAAGCAGCTACATTTTTATTCTTATTTGTTGCGATGCTTACATTTTTTTTGGGTTGAAATATTTAAAACTAAGTAGCAAAAGTGACACCTCCAAAGCGTACGGTCAGCCCCATCAACAGTCCGAAACACAAAAATATTTTGATTCAGTGTTGCATAAAACTGAAAAAAGCAGCAAGCCCAAACCTGAGGACATTTGCCATTTTCTCTTCACAAACAGCTAATAAAGATTAAGTGACTGGATTGTCTTTTTATTGACTGGGCAAACAGCTGATCACATCAGCTTTAGACTCCATAGGCCCAAAAACTACAACTTACACTTGATGATTTTAGCGATTTTGCTCACTGAGATAAAGAAACTAGTTTCTGTATTCTACAGTATAGCTTTTAACAATTAAGTTAAAAGAATTGTAAAAACCGCAGGTCCTCCAGTACGTGCCTAAATTAAGCAGACACACAGATAAAAACAAAAATACAAAATCTTAAGTAGATAAACAGATTATTCTGAATATTTGGTGGTGTGTAGCTGATCAAGATATTAGATATCTCAAAGCTCCAAGGTCAGTATGCTTCCAAGTTCATAAAACAAGTACTTCACAAGTGGGGAGTGAGAACAGGCTGTCGTACACACACCATGGCTTTAATGTCCTAATTACAGCTTCTGAGGAAACCCATGATCAAGTCCATAATTTT
This sequence comes from Maylandia zebra, assembly GCF_041146795.1. Classification (NCBI taxonomy): domain Eukaryota; kingdom Metazoa; phylum Chordata; class Actinopteri; order Cichliformes; family Cichlidae; genus Maylandia; species Maylandia zebra. The sequence goes on from NC_135180.1 coordinate 30,411,040, forward strand.
TTTTATACACAGCCCAAATTAACATTCTGAATCTGCACACAGTCTTTAATGGTTTACCCTCTCCTTTTCCCATTTCTTCACGCTATCTCGCTTTCTCTTCATAACAACCTGCAACAACACGAAGAACTATAATTAAGCTCCCTGCACATGAGAAAAGAGATGACACCAGCAGGAGCATGTGTTTGTAACATCTCGTTACAATGTTGGCAATACACATTTCCAATGAGAAATAAACAAGTGCAATGTTTGTCTCTCTACGGGCTATTAGACAATAACTAAAGTACATCATTTAAAGTACGACAGTCTCCTGTTAATTGAGATATAAAATTACAAAAGCAAATCGGGACTAGAAAAGGCAAACTCAAACTGTAATACCACAATAAATCTAGTTGCATGTCTACGCTTCTAAGCAGTACTTTTTCATCAAATGCCTGGAGCTTTTTTTGTTAAGCAGTAATACTCAGAGATTATTCTGGGATGGTTCCTTGGGCTCCAAATTTAAATGAAGCTGGCAAGCCTAAGCAACAAGTAACTCCAATGCCAGCGGTTAGTGGATGACAACCTGAAAACACATGAAGGATGTGGTATGGCTTGTGCTAAATAGAAAGTGGTCTACACTGACAACTTGTTAGAGATTGTGTCACATGGCTTTGCTGCTTTTAACCCAAGGCTGGATAGCAAGAACCTTGAAAACTCTGACTGTTACTTTTAAGGCTATAATTACAGCTCTCTTTCCCATACTAAGCAAAGGATTCATCACACTACAACAAAGACGAGGAGTCTTTTTTCCCCTATTTTTAAATATTTATAAAACCAAGGCTTCTGCCCATCACAATCCCTTTTAAACACAGCAAAGTGACACAACCACACAAGAAATTTGACAAAGACTTTAAACTACGTGAGAAAGTGCTGAATGCAAACTTCACAGGAAAATAACTCAAGACAAACTGTGCATGCCTTCAGAACCCAAAAAGGTGGGGTCTGCGCAATCTGTTGTCACACAGATACAAATTTGAGTACCTGAACAATATGATCACAATGTGTTCATTACAACTAATCACTGAAAGTAGTTTTTGTTTCATTCACTTTTAGGTGCTTTATCACATTAGTACAAGAAAGACGAGGAAAGAAAGAGATGGGATAAGTGGGATGAGAGTGGAACCTGTGCAGTGTGTAATAGCCAAAGCAGGAAAAAAATTAAGTGTGAAAGTATTGTTGAATTGGGTAGTGTCCCCAAAACGGTCCTCACTACTGTGAAAGAAGTAAAGAGTTGTAGAGTGGAGTGAAGGAGAGGATGTGGGAACCCCAACGTCCATACTGGTAAGTCTAACAGCTTATCACCCCCAGACAAGAGCCCCCTGGATAAATGTGGTCAAGCAGGAAAGGAACCCAGCTTCAGCAGTGATGGGGTGCAGGACAGCGATAAGGACGAAGCTCTACTGGGCGAAATGGGGGAGCAAAGCAAGGGGCCCCAGGCTGAGAAACTCAGCCAACAGCAATGCTCATTCCAGCTCTTGCTGGCTAAACCTCTTAAAAAATTTACACACCGGCATTCACCATACTCAGCAAATATAGGTGACAGCACGCATGTGGTCATGTGTCTCAAGTGTAACTGTGCATGTGTGCATATTTGATTGCACATTTTATTACTCCAAGAATGTGGTAGGTGAGTGTGGAGCAGAAATAGCTGAAGTGGGGACAGGGAGGAGGACAGAGGAAACGAGTGAGACAGAGAGCGAGAAACTGTCTTTGTGATGTTTATTTTCAGAGCTGGCCTTGTGAAAAACACACCATGAAATTTGCTTTTTCACAGGAAGTGACAGACCAAGCAACATGAATTGATCCCCTGATGGAGATCTGGCTCTTTGTGTAGTCATTTTCTTCTCTGCGCATCTGCCTGCCCAGATACTGGATAATCTACTCGCTCCCGGCATTCCTAATCCAGCCATCCATCCCCATTCACTCCACCCATGTGTGTCCCAGCACAAAACAGGGGTGTAGTTTGGAAGTCTATAATGGAAGAGATTTTGTTGTTTTCCTCTCTTGAAACGCAGCACTAAAATTATTATTTCCCCTGCACTGCTAACTTCTGGGAAATGATCAACATTCTAATTATAATTCGCTAGAATCAGAGCAACAACAATCAAATAATCAGTGGTAGAGCTGTTCTTCTTTGAGCAGCTGAATGTTGCCCTTTCCCTAATTTTTAAATTCAACTGTACTGAGATAGCAAAGCTGAGAAAGTCATGCCACTCTCTTTTTGTTAATATTTTCACTAAAACGTATAGATTATGGTCAACAAATCACCATACTTGAATAAAGCAATAATCTCAGTATCGCTCCTGGCAACAAAATGATAAAGATCATAAGCTGATTATGGCTCTGCCAGCCAATTCAAATACGTAAACAAGCTAGACTAGAAAAGTGGAGTGCTTCTAAAAAAACGATTAGCAAATATATTTGCAATGCACATATGTATGAGCCTGGCTGGTCTGGCTGATGACTTATCAGCGTAAAAATTATAAATGCAAGGGCACAGTGTCTAACAAGACTAGATATTGTAGTTTAATTTTAATTAAAGGTCATGCTAATTCTTAATCACAAAATTACACAAACAATTATCCCTATACAATAAAGTGTTTTATAGTAATATCAATTCAGTAAAAATCAAACAGTCACTTTTCCCTTCAAGCCCAATGTAGATTTAATAATCTGTAATCTAATCACTGTGTTCCCTGCCTTCATAACATATTGTACTTGATGGCTCTTCAATCAATTTCCTAGTACATATGTACATATGGCATCCGTATGAAAATTTTATGTGTAAAAAGTGCCTGGTCCTGTTATAATGCACGTGAAAACAGCAGCTGAAGACAAAAGTGTAGCTCAAGCTAAAGGCGCAATTACACTGGGAATAAATTCCTTTACAATCAATCCTTTATGCCGCATAAACTTGTGCACAGAATGTGTCTATGAATGGTCCTGCAAGTCAAAGAACAGAGAGGTAATAAGAATCAGAATGAGTTAGTGATGGCTGTCATAAAATATGGCAGAGACTTCTATTTACAACCTGTAATAAAACTGCCTCTGCTGCGATTTATGGAAATGCTTGCCCTACAGAGCCAAACCCTTTTTTCCAAGGGCATGTTAATACCCTACGCTGTGCATTTTGAATATATTGGCAGATGGACATTCTGTCTAATAGAGCATTGCAAACTGGAAAGCAGGCGCTAAAAAAAGCAACAGCTCCATGCTTGTATGGAACACTGGTGGCAGCGTGACTCGAAAATGCAGCTGAGACCAACCCAAACTGCTGCCTCGTGCTCAGGTCTTCCTTTGTTTTCTCATCCTCAATTAAAAAACACAATCAAGTATTAATGCAGTGTTATCCTCAATCGGCCTATACTGGGGGAAAGAAAAGCTGATTTTGAATAATGGGCAAAAAAGTTGGCATGCATCTTAGTGTTAGTAGAAGGTGGGGACATATTAAAAATATCTTCTGTTGCAGTCCAAGAGAAACAACTTTGGACTGACCGGTTAACAAAACACATAACTTACGGTGCACTCAACCCTAACTTTATTTTAGATTAAGTTAATTGTCATTGAAATAACCTGCACAACAGGTGGTTGTAAGGTTTTGTCTGCCACTGGGACATTATTGTTCTGATACTTTTTAAACATATCAGATTTTTATGGGTAGTAATAAAACCCTTTGCATAACATTTTTATGAAGCTAAGCTGACTTTCTGAATTTAACAGCAAGTGAGTCATATTCTTTATTAAATTAATTTTAAAAAGAGCTGTCTTTATCTTTAACTGCAACAGCAGATAAATTCACATTTATTTAATATAGGAATTATTAGCTAAAACTGCTTTGGTATTGGTGTTTTTGCTCTCTCTTATATGCGCATCGTTAACAAGGACCATTGCATTTATTTTTTTACACTTTGACAGAAACAACCTTAATGGCAATTAAAAATGTCTGTAACATCTGTATTAATATCTGTAATCCAACAAAAGGTGGAAACTGGAAACACATTTTCAACAAGTGAATTTGTACAGATTGATTTTAATGCTAATACAAAGTCATAAGAATAATGATACTGCTACAACTGCTTTATACTTAACAAAATCTATTTTCATGTGATGAAGAAAATACATCATAACCGAAAAAGCATGCATTAAATTCATATCCATCAGCTTTGTTAGTCAACAGTATCAAAGTAAAAATCTAAATAATTTGTACCCCGCATTAATCCACTGGGGCAACAAAAAAGTTGGCAACAATTACAAAACTGTAACGGCATGAATCAGTCTATCGGTGCTTTGTTCTCCACTAGCAGGACAGACTATTGTACATGTGGTCAAGTCTCCTATCTCCACTCACCTGATCAATGGTCTCATTGTTGAAGGTCACAAGCTCCTCAGACCAACAGCACTGTGCACTCTATATCACACAATCAATTTAATAACATGTTTCAACAATCTTGTTCTCAACGGTTTTTCTCTCCTTCTCTGTCTCTTTCTCTGCCTCACTCATATTTCAAATCGCTATATCCTCTTACAGCTCAACACAGCATTTCAGCTTGTTTTTTTTTTGTTGGTTTTTTTGTTGAGTGGGCCCATTAGCAGTATGTCACATGAGTACTTTGCAATTACTCGCTTGTTCACAACAAAGTCCTGCAAGATAGTGACACAATGACGCTATTAGAATGGCATAAAGACAATGGTGGCACAGAGTGTAACAAATAAAAAACAAATAATGTAGAATAAATAAATCCCACCACTGTTGCATTGCTGCAAAGTTCCAATAATGGTAAATGTAGTTCATGTAGAGATGTCAAGTGTTATAATTTTTTAGAATAAATCTAAAACTCAACAAAATATGACCTACAATTATTTCTTTTACTGTAACAAACTCCTCAACTAAACTATTTTTGCTTGCCATAACTGAAAGCTTAGAGCGTATGCTGCCTTATGTGAGAAAAATAGACAAAGTTAAGTCAAAACTGTAAAGCACCAATTTAGGTAAAATTAAGACATTTTATCACCAGGTGATATCATCAAGGTGGTGATTATCATAGACATGTTAATCTAGGCGCAATTAAAAACAAAACGGCATCTTGATACAGTAAATGCTTCTTTTAAAAGTGCTGACAAGAAGATGCGAGTTGCAATCTTGTTTAGGTTGTCTTCACACCAACTGCAAACTTGTACCTTTTTCCCATGCTTTGGTTTCCAGTCACACAGAGAAAGCGTCAAGCGACACCAAGCGAAGCAAAATACATCAATAAAACCACATGAGCATGTTTTGGTGCTCTGGGGCAAGACTCTGGGGCAAAAGCTGCCATCAGACTACTGGAATTTTTAAATTTAAGCATGGCTCTGGGTTTTTTGTTCAAGTGATTTCCTGTTTTATTTTGTACCCCCTGGTCTCTCAGGTTCTTGTCGCTCTTAGATTTTCTTCCTTTCCAGCTGTTTGCCCTCTCCTCACCAGTTTCACCTGTGTCTAATTTCTCCTACCCGTTTCTAGTTAGCCAATTTGTCTTCTCAGTGTATATCTAATGTCCTTCCCCTCCCACTTGCCAGACTGCCTTTTTCAATTTCAACCTTTGATTCAGTTTCATAATTCATATTCATCTTGCCCTTTTCCCTTGTCAAAATTCTCTTTCCCTCATATGTGCATCATCACCAGTGTTTGTAGTTTTCCTAGTGAATGTTCTGTGCTACCTCGTGCAAACTGCAATTTCTTCGTGTATAACCTTTTGCTTGTTTCTGGTCTCTGCCGTGTCTGGTACCTTGCTGGACGTGTTTGATGTAATAAACACTTGTGCATGCACTGCCTGCCTGGATTAAAAGACCAGCATTTTGGATATCTGTCCCAACTGGTGGTTTGCATTTGAGTTCTCTCCTGCTGTGGTTTTGTTACACCTATGCTGCATTATAATTATAGTCTAATGCTAGATGGAGCTGTATAGTTCTGCTAAACTAACCTGCACAGTTTAGCACCACAGATCAATACATAACTAGTTTGCCAGCTTTAACTATTTCCAAGAGTAAAATTGAGTTGAGTTACATATGGCATTATCACAATAATGTTGTCTCCCAGGCTCTATATTATAGAGCTATAAGTCTCATTGGCTATTGAACTACTTTATCATTTAAATTACAGTAACTAATAAAGGCAGAAATACAGAAAACGCTTATCTTTTTTAAATTTTTGTGACAATTGTTAATTTAGGTAATGGTTTCCAGGAAAGTGTGAAAAGAGTGATAATATTAATATCTCAGTAAGCATCATGGTGAACTGGTACTTGACCCTGCAGAAAACTAAACGTTAAGTAGTCATGAACATCAAGAGAAGATAAAGGTTACCTTCAGCTTCGATTATAGCTTTTTCTTTTTATTTATTAGGGATGACATTTTACTTTAAGCAGAACACAATTTTAATTATTAGTACTTGCCCATTCAGAATTATGAATACCTAAATAACTGCTTCTGACCCTTTCCAGATTAAAACATTACATCTTTTGCCCTCTGTGAAAGTTTTAATATTCATGTGGGGATTTTTATCATTTTACTGCATACAGAAACACAGTACTTCTACTCATACTGCCTATCATATAGTTGTAGAGAGGAACCATAATAGGTAATGTTATGGAAAGGTGAGAAATGGGCTGCGCTGAAGTCACTGTGCCAGCAGACATAAATCATTAGCTCAGTTCTGCTTCGGGCTGATGCACAGTCTCATTCATTTGAATACTGTACATTTGCAGACTATTAGACTGGTAGCCAATTGATCATCGGGTGTATACAGTCCATGGGCTTGTTTGCTCTAAGAATATAAAGTAACTGTGTGGGGGTTATTTATTATCAAATACAAAATAACTGTGGCAGAAATGCCAAAAGGTGGTTTGGGATCATGGAAAGAAGCTCTCATTATAAAAATACACACCCAAAGCTTTGTCAGAGTGCTATTTAGTCAGATGGATGGAGTAAGAACCCCTGTCTCTCTGAATAACTTTCTTGAGGTGTTTACAAAATGAGTTTGCCCGCAACAGGCACAGGAGTAAGAAAGACTGCCAATAGATTGAAAGCTATACACATCCATTACCCCATATCATCACCAACAATCACATCATCTCACAGAGACTTCCAGGTAGATGTGAGGCACCTCAGGCTTTATTTGAGCTGCCAACCCAGCAACCATACAGTCACCGAAGCCTACAGCTCATCCTTCCGTTTGATCACTGCAAATTGAATGAGTATAATCAGCCAGTCAATATGAAATTTATCCCCCTATCCTGTTTAAATGATGACTACACAGAATCAGCAGTGGAGAGGTGCACTCAGACTCAGTTCGATGTTTCCATAATGATATTCTTTTTCCCCTGAACTTCCATGTTCACCATCAGGAAAAAGGGACACTTGTCACATGGTAAGAAAGTGTAGTCTACCACCACACACTTAGTCACACATGAAAGGTGTACTAGTACTAGTACATTTGTATCACACCTATAAATTCTGACACTTGAAAAGCTGATTAACTGACAGATCATACCTGTCCTAGTTGATAATACGGACTACTGTGAATACTTAGAGCAGGTATACTGGCAGTGACGCATTTCGAATTACACTTGTATTGCCATGCATCTAAATCAACAGCATGAGCTCAACGGCTGCACGTAGCTGGCATATTTAATGTTTTGCATTTGGTAGTTTAAATAAAACATAAGGCTTCTGGACTGCTTTCTTAATAATGGCACAATCTTTTCCGCAATTTTAAATGTTGCTACTGGCAGTGACCATATTAGAGCATGACTGAAAATAGCAATAATTTCCTTTATCAATAAAAGAATCAGAACATTTTGATTAATCAGTTAATTATTTAGCTATGATTTCAGGATATGTTCCTTTGTTGAATACGAAACTGTTGTTAGAATGTTATTACAAAATATTGGCTGTGGTGGGGGGATGACTAAAGAAAGAGAGAGAAGAGTATATTAGGTGAGAATACTCTCAAACATAGTACGTCTTTAAGTGATTTCCGAGGACAGAAACAGACTTTTCTGGTCAAATTAAGATGGCAATTCATTTCCAGCATTCAGAAAATGAGGAAACTATTCCAAATAAAAATAAGTGATTCACAAGCTAAACAGTTTTTCCTATTCAAATTCGTAGAGAACTCCCAAAAAAGAGCAGAGCCTTTTCAGCTAAACCTGCCTGTACTATAAACTAAATTACGGTAAAAGGCAAACTGCTCCATGCACGAAGTTTCACAGATGCTATTTCAAAATTTTCACATTTATTTAAGCAATGAATGTGCATTTCTGAGGATATTTCCATCACAGGCACACACAGTTTATTATGGTTTCAGGTAAAGCAAACAAATTCCTACAGTAATAATTCTTATTCAGATGCCTTCAATGGACAGCAGAGAGGTCAAACTTCTGATATACAGAAACATTCTGGAGGGAATTCAAGGTTCAGCTCTATAACAGCCTCACCTGGGTCCCTTCACATAGACAGAGAGAGAGAGAGAGAGAGAGTTTGAGAAAGACAGAAATACACCCCATGATGTGCTGGGGTGGGCACATTGCTCTCTGGAGTAGTGTTGGGCATTAAATCTGCCTGGGGATGAGAAAGAGTGGCAGCCACTCTACTAAGGGGCCTCAAAACACATTTTAAATTTTGTTGGGATGACATGTCTCGTCCACCTCTCGGGCTGTGCTGACAGGGGTGACAGTTAGCCAGCTTTTATGAGACCAACTTGAAGGTTGCAGAAAGTCAGTCAATCGTTGCCTACAAACTGTTCAAGAGGGTTTAACATTATGATTTTACTGCACTGTTTTCATCAAAAACCTTACACATGAAAAAACAATTATTCTTTAATTCATACAAACAACTATGTCTTAGTCAATAAATCCCATTCGCAGCAGTAACCTGCCTGAAACAATGCTGACCGCTATGCATTTATCATAAGCACTGCAGTGATGATGCGAGACTGAATATGAAGAGATTGCTTGTTAGCTCGTCATAGCTTTCTGCAAGTCGACCCTCATCATGGGTTTATGGAGTGTTTGTCCTCAGCTGAACATCGAAATGTCAACACTAGTTGAAGGCAACCTGTTATATATATTTTTTTAAAATGACATTTCTCCTACAACATATCAACAGCATGCTATGTCACAACGGGAGCAGAAGAGCAGGAGAGGAGGATCCTGAAACTGACAACCCTGGACTCTTGTGCCACACTGCAATGAAAGGATCAACGACAACTGACTCTACAAGTCAATTTTGCTTTAAAAATTTGAGGATTCCATCTAGTACAGTATTAAACCCACAGACAGTCAAGTATCTCCATTAACTGTAATGATTAAGCTACCTCAGCCAAAAGAGGGAAGCATTCAGCAGGATCTTTAAGAATTACTCTTCTGGGCAGTCAGACGCCTGCTTTGTCCAGAGGTGAGACGGGATAGTAGTTGGACAGATTAGTGCAGTTTGTGAAAATGAGTATACTGTAACTGAAAGTACATCGGAGTGAATTAGAAAGATGGCCGACCCCAAGCATGGAGGCAGAATGTTATTAGCTGTGCTGATACAGGTATCTGACACAAAAAAAATACCAAACATGAAATCTCCACTGTACAATACACAGCACTGAAAAGTCTGTATTCAGCATGCATAATAAAAGTATAAACATGCAATGGCAAATATATTCTGCAGGTCAAATAGAAACTAAAAACAAAAAAATAACCCTTTGTCATTCACAAAAGAGTTTCTCAATAATACTGTGCAGGGATTTTCGAACAATTAGATTCTAATTGTGGTGGATTAAGCGGCGGGTGGTGGTGGTGTTAGCGGCCATTCATGTACTTTGATAAATGAATCGTTAAACAATGCAATAAATAACATGCTCCACAGCAAATATTTCCATTACGCCAAAACCCTGAGACAATACTGCATATCAATAAAAGTCAATTAGACTGAGTAGATAAAGGAATATGTAAACTAAAGTGTAAACCAAAAAACATACCATAGAGGACAGATTAGCCTCCATGATTTTTTTTAAATTATCTCCCAAATGCTGTTAAACATAGTACAGAATTTAAGATAGATTTTGTTGTTCTGAGATTCCTAGATACATTTTTGACTAGTTGAAATATTTTTGCCAGGCTTGTTCTGTACAGCGTGGCTCTCGCTTTCTTGATGATACTTCTCTCTCCAGTTCTTGACACTGGTGTCCTCGGGATTCCCATATGCTTGTTTGCCATTCACCTAGGGACCATTTTTGATCCGAGGACACCACAAGGGTTACGTCAACTTAATGATAAATAGAACTATTGGCTATGCAATTCATTTTACCCATCTTGTGGTGCATTGCTCTGGGAATGGGAGTAGTTGGTTAGCAATTTCTGAACTTTTAAAATAATAGTAAGGACAACCTAATAAACTGATCAATCATGTAAGTTTTATATGATGGACCAAGTAAAAAATACTGAAATGAGATGTCAAATACATGTTGATGGCTGCTCACTTTCTACAGCTTATGCAACATTTAAACGTTTAAGGGAGTGTTGACTTCTTTTCAATCAAATAAAAATACTTTGGAAATTCTACTTGGCAAAAACCCCAGCAACTATTTCAGTAAGCACACTTTGCTTTTGCCTTTTTGGAAAATACTCATGCTACAGAGCCTCCAGTGTCATGTCAATCACATATACTTTGTGGACTTGATTACTACCCCTCTCTCAGTAGTTGAAAATGTAGCCATATGATATTTGCAAACTAAAAATTAAAACAGACAGCAGGTCAGCTACATGCTGTGTCAATTCAAAGAACTTTCCTTGAATGCTAGCCAAATTATTACCAGAAATGTACTGGTGAAGTGATGGACAGAGGCATAACATTTAACAATAGTACTTCCTTTGATTAATGAGACAACCAGATGTGATTAAGACGTCTCTGATTGTGCTGTCAGTCTTCCAAATGGACAGGACCTCAGTGCTCACCTCTTTGCAATTTCAATCCAAATGGCTGGGTGTAGAGATGTGTCACCACATTTCCAGCACTTATTCATTTAAAAGACCCCTTCGCTCTTCACTAAATCTTTCTTGGTATATCTGGAGACAGGGTTTTATACAGGACACAAGTCCACTAAAGCTAGCCATCAACTTTAGTGTCTCCAATGATACCACATAACATTAGCATTAACACCAGGCTGCAGCTAGGAAATCGAAGATGAACTTGAGATAGAGTGATAGGAGAGGTGGAAAACTCATCATTTGACAAGCTCTTATCTAACTGATACAAAAAGTGTGTACTCATATACTGATTAAATATTTTTGCTCCACCAGGTTCAAGTATCTATTTATATTTAATTTCTAGCCCTGTAAGGATTTCAAAAGTACTAGTAACAAAGTCTCCTAACTGAATCCATATGTAAAGTTTTACATGTTGCATAATGTTTTTGTTTTTTTTGTTTTTTTTTGTTTTTTTTGGGGGGGGGGGGTTGTTGCAGCTTGTAGCAATAAGCTGGATATACTGTGCTTTAATAATTGCATTTTACATGCAATCAATATAGTTTTGTGTATGTATGCATGCATTTACTGTACTTATAGTCAAGTGTAAAATACATTCAGTAGTTTTATTGTTATTGCTTGGTTTTTAAACATAATATCATCAATTATCCTCATGTTGTTTTTGAACTTTAATACCCACAGCAGGTTTTTTTGATAAATGACATGCCCATATGTTGTTTGTTTACACAGAAACTCTGCAGAGGAGCAGTTAATCATATTATGCTGAAAAAATAGGTCAATTAATTATTACAACATTATGTTACATGAATTAAATCAACTGAAAAATTTCAGGATTTGGCAGAAAAATAAATATTTTCAAAGTGGTCATATGAAACATTAACAAATTAAGTGAGATGAATGAGATCACCTCACAAAACATGTGCCAAAGAATTACTTAGACTAATAAACAAATAAAAACCTCGTTTTAGCTTTTTTATAAGTAATACAGTTTCGTATGCTTAATCAAGCAATTAAACCATTGTGTAGTGTCATATCGCACATTGATCAGTAAGTTATAATTGCTTGCCAATAGCCTGCTTGTTCAGGTTTGGCTGTTCTCTATTACTATATTATCTTACCGTTATTCTTTGATGCTGCTTCATTCCTTTTTCCTCCAATATGTCTGCCTGGCTTAATAGCAGCACTTCATCTCAACATGCAAAGGGGTGAAACAGAAATCTGTGTGCAATCTAAAGCAAAAGAATCAACAGAACCTGGAGATAGCCGGCTGTCTAAGATCTTGTTTATGAAAGAGGTCAGAGGAGAATAGCCAGACTGTTTTGAGCTTGGCACACAGTTACTCAAAATTCACACTCTTTATAATGCTCACACAGACTGCACTGGTTGCATGGATTTGATTAATCTTAATTTGTGCTATAGCATGCAGATGGCAGGGTCAGACTTTAGTGTCAACAGCTTGAATCCATTGATCCCAACCTGTTTAGTGTCAAAGTTCAACCTTCTGCACATTTGTGGAAACAAAGGTTTTATGGAATAAATACAAATCAATCACGGCATAAATACCAAAGTCAAATTCTATTGTCTGCTATGTGTATGTCTATGTAGCTATATCATGACAGTGACTCTCGTGATTTTCAGTGGTTATATCGGAATCCAATAAAACCCAATGGGATGTGGCAGAATGGGAGATTATCAGGATGAAGAAGCAGTAGCCAAATCTGCAAAAATTGTATTGCAATCACAATTGTCAGCATGAATCTGAATCTCAAAGGAATATTTCCAACAGTGTAATTGGAATGAATCTATGACAAAAAGTACTGAGTCCCACTAACTTAAAATGCGCTTGGAGAGTATATGATTGCACCACTACAGGGAAGCAAGGCTCAAACAAATGCAAACCAGAGCTACTGCAACCTAAACAAACTACAGCTACAGCTGAATAGAAATTCTTTGAATGTGAACTGTCTAAAAACTGTATTTACTTCCAACTAGCTGGTTCTGAAATATGAAAGGCTCTGTTTTATTGTATTTTATATTTGTATTTTATTGTACAGCACTTTGGTCAGCCTCGGTTGTTTTTAAATGTGCTTTATAAATAAACTTGACTTGACTAGTGGATAAACAATTAAGTACTTCCAGCAGAAATGAAATACTATTTGACTACTATTTTATTTGTTGTTCAGTATGCACTGTTGATAGATTGTACTGAAATATGTATTTAAGATTTTTTTTTTTTAGAAATATGTGGTTTTAAAGAAAAAGACAGCCACAACCACCAACAACAAGAATATTGCGCAAGATAAAAAAAAAGAAAAAAAGAAAGAAGAAGAAGTATAAAAGGCCAGTTAGCAACCTTCCTACTGATCAATTTGTACAAATTTGTTTGCTGCCCAAAATCACGGCATATATGGATTAAAGAGAACTAACGATATAGACCCAGACAAGACTGATACATGGTAGGATCTGGCATCTTGGAAATACCTGTGCCAGGTACATGATTAACCCTGTACTGGTGACACTAGTCACTGAGTCAGTAAGAATGTGAAGGAGAGAAGAAAGAGTGACAGCAGAAGAGTAGAGACAAGGGACAGAGGAAGTGTCAGCGTTGCTTTAGAAGGGAAAGAGAAACACAGGCTGACAGGTGAGCCCGTGAGGATTGACCGGCCTACATCCAGTTTTCAGTGAGAGCTCATCTGGCACCAACAGAGCTTATATGTCAAACAGGAGAGAGGACAGAAGGATCCCTGCATATGGCCACATGTGTATAGCTGTGGCCCAGCCCCACACTAAGCACCTTTATGATCAACACATAACAACAACAGAGGACACAATGACAAGGTGATTATAATCTCACACACATGGCGATGTTCAAGTGTTTGCTACAGCTGAATAGAAATTCTTTGAATGTGAACTGCCTGAAATCTGTATTTACTTCCAACTAGCTGGTTCTGAAATATGAAAGGCTCTTAGACATTTGCAAGGTCTGTGATTAAAAAAATATTAACAATAAATTATAAATAGTATGTTTCTAACAGCAGATAGGATGTAGAGAGAAATGGAAAAACCTCATCACCTCATATTTTGAGAGTTAAAAAGCAAACAGCTCCTAAATCTCTTAAATCTTTGTATGTTTTTGCACAGGAGTATCTAGTATTTTTAAGTGTGCTGAAGACACCCACCCAAGAGTCTTACTAAAGAATAAAAAAAAAGAGTGGGAGCTGGCAGTCGCAGTTACTCCAACCTCACTGAATCTTTTACTTTTATCCATCTCAGAAGATACTCTTCATTTTGGTGCATGCCCTTCATCTTAAACCTAATCAAATAATCATAAAAGATTTAGTTTTTCAGAACTGTCCTTGGTCGCCTCCTGTGACAATGGAAAATGCAAAAATACAAAATAATACAAAATATGCAGAAACTGCACAGTGTTGCAGTCTAAGCTCTCATTATAAAGTGTATGTTGTGAGATTATTATATTATCTTATGCCACGTTATACCTCTAAGATTGTGAAATCATTATGTAGTTTTAGGTTGCATTATACTCCTGACTTAGAAGAAGGTGATAACTATTACATTTATTAGACTGATTTGTATTACAGTAGACTGCTGATTTATTGTGAATGAATGACATTGTTTTATGATGCATTATACTGCGGATTTATAAGAAACACTGTTTTCAGAGAATCATGGCCTTATTTGTCTGATTAGAAAGAACAGAACAGAGGTTTTCTGCCCCATCTCATCAGGAGATAAAACAGAAAGCCAAGGCTGTCATTTAGGCGCCGTAAGAGAGAAAGAATGTGAATGCTTAGTTTGGAGGGGGGCTGAAGCTATAAGAATGTGAGAAACAGTCAGACACTTCGAGATCTGGCGGACACCCTCCTGTCCACATCTCCCGTCTAGACGTTTTTAAAGCTCAAAGTGTTGTATGGAATAAAGAGATTGTTGATTGAGCATTTATATACAGAGTGTTGTTCTTCCTTCAGCCCAAAGATCAAAGAATTGGGATATTTAACAATGTTCCCCGCTCTTTTTCTTTCCCTCTTTCTTTCTCCCTTTTCTTTTCCCCAGTCAAGTCTGTCCCGTCTTCAGCAAATGATAATAAAATAAACAATAAAAGCAAAGGTGAATCAAATAGACCAATATGGCAAGGCTGGGATGGTCCATTTGGTAAAGTAAATCCGTTGGGCATCTTTCTTTGCCTTTAGACAACAATTCTGATGGCAGAAGAACCAAACGGGACTGGCAAAAAAAAAACCAATGTCCAAGTGTATGTCCAGTTGAACATCAATGACATGAACATCAGGTTAAACAAGGCTATGTGAGTCAGTTAACCCAACGTATATATCTGGAATAATTTCCCAAAAGTCCTATGTGGCTGTACCACCAAAGCCTGTTCATGTGTCATAATTCAGATGATGGAAAGGTGCAATGATGCCCACTAATTTCAGTGGCTTAAAAGCCACTGATGGCAATTTGGATTAGTGTTAATATCAGCTCTGCTTTTTCACAACTAAGAAGAGAGCAACACAAATGGCAGGTTGTTGCACAAAACAAAAAAAATGCCTCTCCATTATGTTAAAGGTTCTATTCAAATTTCAAGCTAAACAGCAAGTGGCATATGCTGCAGCTGATGCTTTTACCACCAAGGTATGATTAGCTGTGGAGATTTGTTTAATCCTTCCAAGTAATGGTGACACAGAGGTCTGCTACAGAACTCACTGAGCAGCTAGGTTCATGTGTTTGAAGTTACTTAGTTGTTTAGCCTCTGGCATGTTACCAGCATTATCAGTGGCAATTAACAGATCTGCAGTTGTAAGCTGCCACTCATCTTCAACAGTACAAAACAGCCCATTCACATAATCTATGTCTCCTCAGTTAATTACAATTGTTTTCAAGACACAAAACTCAGTCATCCATTTGTGATGTGTATATCACATTAAATATCGAGATAACTTACCTCAAGGCTTTTTGGTGTTAATTGTCCCTGGTTTTTTGCACAAGTTTAGACTTCTCTAATTATTTTTAGATTAATTTTATGGTGATTAGAATTAATTCCAGGTTGTTGTTTTTTAGTCGTCTCAGTTTTGTCTCTGTTTTCTTGTTCTTAGCTTTTTGCAGACTAACTGTTTGTGGTTAGAATTCTTCAGTTTCAGTTTATCTGGACTCCCCTGTGTTGCCTGTATCTTATTGTCAGGTCTCAGTCTCTTTGTTAGGTGGTTGTTGTCTTGTCGCTGTCTGTTTTATTTTGATAGTATTTTGACCCATGTCTGGCTTTTCTCTTGTTTCCCTTGATTGGTTCTGCCTGTTTGTTCACCCACCTGTTTCCTTTGCCCCTAATCGATCTTTGTGTACTTAAACCCTCAATTTGAGTCTATCCTTTGTCTTGTTGTACTGTCTGTTTCTAGTCATCCAATGTTACCCTGCCCCTTGAGTTTTCAGTAAGAGTCGGACTGTGTTATTCTTCAGATTTCTGAACTCCCATCTTGTGGACTATTATTAAAGGCCTTTCGTTAATCTTGTCTGCATGTAAATCTGCTTTTGGGTCCATATTTCCCCTCAAATGCCAGTTGGATTTATTGTAATGGCTTATAGTATAGCTGTATTGCTACTTTCTCTAATCAAATGTAGACTGATGAGCTGCTATAAATTCACTTTTATCTATACAGCAGCAGTTTACAACAACAATTATCTGAAGGTGTTTCATATTCAGCGATTTCATAGAGATGTGATGATCCTCTGTGAGTAAATGCTTGGCAACAGAGAAGAAGATGAACTCCCTTTAACAGGAAGAGACCTCAGGCAAAACCACACTCGGAGAGCTTCAGCTATCTGACATGACTGAGACAGACTGTGAAAAACAGCCAGGCCAAAAGTATGTACAGATGAGAAGAGCAAAGCCAATAACATGCAATAGTAGCATATCAACACATGTTGAAAGCAGTGGAGGCAAAATACACTGCACAATGCATCATGTGAGGTCTCCATGCATCTGCTGGATCAAATTGGGATCTGGGGTCTAGAGAGGGGGTATTTTTGTTATCAAGACTATCCATGGTCCATTACAAACACAAAGTCTAAAGTTCAATCTACAAATGGATTTAGTTAGAAAGGCTCAAAACATCTTATCATGGTTTCACTGTCAAACTTTTAAAAATAAATACCGTATGTCATATGTTTACTAAGTATTAAATACTTTAAATATAAATATGAACTAAGTTAAAGTAGTTTATAGCAACATAAGTAAGGGATGTTTCAGGGGCATTTGATATAGCCCTGACTTTAAGCTTTATGACAAACATGAGTTCTAAGACAAGAAGAGAACGTTCTTCCTGAGAACCTTCACAGACAGTTCTTCCTAACCTCAAATGGGCCCTGGTTCTACAGGAAATGAGGCAGAAAACTGAAAGATCTACCTCCCATTCTACTTTTGGAAGCTTTAGGAACCTTCACTCTGAAAGTAATATTTTCTACTGAGAAACAATCCTACTATGAATTCATGCATTCTTAAATACATAATCATGCCTGATCACTCAGGACTTTGTATGTGAGGAGAAGGTTTTTAAATTTTATTCTGAATTTTACAGTGAGCCAATGAAGAGTAACCACTATGTGATAAATATAATCTCTCTTTCTAGTTGCTGTTAGTACGCTCAGCCAAGCAAATCATTCATCAACACTCCATGGAGTGTGGAGACTGGTAGACCTAAAAGAAAAAGCCAGGGGATGCATCCATTTTCTTCACCCCAATCGGAACTGTGTGGAAGTGTGTTGGTGTTATTTATTAATATATTTTTTTAAATTACTAACAATAGTTTAATGATCTACACACACTCATCTGTTATGTTTTCAGCAGAGAGTGGATCCAAACACAATACTCCAAGGCAAACACAGTAAAGAAAAAAATAACCTTTTTTAGGGTGAGAGCTGAAGTCCTGCACACAAAATTTCACAAAGCAAGCTGAGAGACAAAAAAAGTGAAAATGGAATGAACAACAAAAACACAACAAATATTTGACAGTGAACAAGGGAAAGACAGGACTCTATATACTCTAGGGCTAGTTGGGGAAGTGGAAACAGGAAGTGATCGAGACACCGCTGAACAAAATCAAGATGAACACCACACAGGTGGTATAAGCAAACAAGACACAAGAGACACTAACAAACAAAGTAAAATAGGAAATAATGAGAACACTAAACCAAACAGAGACAAAAGTCAGCCTTACAAGGTACAGGAGAACACTGGGAAGGCTAGAAATAACAAAATGCCAGGAGAAAACCAAAGAAACCAAAACTTCAAAAACACTACACAGTAACTACAATTCTAAAATACAAGAAACAGGAATAATAAAAGAAACGCACAGGAATCAAAACTCAGCCTAATTATAGTCTACACCAATAAACCAAATCTCTAGGGAAATGAAGAGACCAAGCAGAAAATATCAAGTAATAAATAAGGATACAAGGAAAGTCAATTAATTATGGCATACAATTAAAGCTGTTGTAGCAACTAAAAAAACTTCCCCTTCTTATAACCTGGGTATATATTAAAATATGGTCTTTCCTATAGCAAGTTGCAGTAAATCTCCTTGTTCAGTTTTTAAAATATTTTAGAGAGGTAGAGGATTAGCCAATGGTACATTATAATAACACCAGATCCACTCAACTCAGCAACCTGAAATTTCTTAAAAATAAAGCTCAAGTTGTGATTAGAGTTGAATGAATTGCTAATGCTGACAAGTTCATAGAATTGCTGTGACACAGGATTAATAGGTTGTTTTGAGACACCAGCTGGAAGACTTACCCCCTTGGTCAGTAAGCCATCCTCTGAAACAAAGACAGTTGGGGAGTAATTAGGCAATTAATGAGCAATGAAAATAGATGCTTCTGTAAGAATTTATACAATGGTAAGGTGACTCCAAGGTAAAAAAAAAAAAAAAAAAAAAAGGCTTTGGGAGAAGCTCGACAGACTAATGACACATTTTTTCTGCCCATCTATGATTGAAATATTTGTTTTCTTTCTGTGTGGCCAATAAAATCTACAATAAGAATGTAATTAAACCTGCAGAAACACAGTGGGCTCTGAGCAGACTGGGACATGTTTACCTACGTAACTTGATTGAGTGATGATCATTAAAAAGGTAATAAAATTCTGATAAGAATTACAACAATTTTTAGACTTAGTTTTAAGTTACTAGTGTGCCCACTAGTACTGTCTTTATTCTCAAAATATACCAAATTGTTAATTTGGCTACTTCTTGTGATCCCTCTAAAGCTGATGGATTTATTTTATTTTTGTAGCTTGAGTGTAGTATATAGTATAGTCTCTGTAGTATATTAAGGGAGGAAAAGAAGCTCTAAGGCTTAAGATTTCAATCTTCAACACAAACAAATGGACTTGAGGCTCAGAGTCATAAAAGGGGTAGATAATTTATCTTTGGATTGAATTTTATGTGTTGCCAACCTTGACCAGTACCTGACCCAACATTTCTAAGTATCCAAAGGTTCTAGTTCTACTTTCAGCTCAGGTTATGATATTGCAAACACATTGTAAGTTGTTATTGAGCTGCTACAAGATTATCAAGTAAGCTTGGGACCAATGGGGTAAAGGTGTCACAGAGGAAATAAGATACAAAAATGTGCTGTGCCTAAAGTCAGCTTAACAATGACTTTACACAAGAACTTTCATTACCAGCGTTTTCTGTGAACTCAATCTTTAAAAAAAAAAAAAAAAAAAAATCCTGTCCTATCTGGCAGCTTTTGTAATCAGTATCATGATCTGAATACACTGTTGTGCTAAATACATTTTGCTTTTCCAAGATCAGCTGTATAAATTCTCTATAGGCTCCTCTTCTTCAGGGTTTATCTGCTTATTTCTTCATTTCTAGTCGTGTTATTTAAGTTATTACATTACATGTGGCATACAGTATGACAATGTCTAAGGCAGGACAGGCAAAAAAAAGGGGGGGGGGATTCAGGAAGATGTAATTTAGTGGCGTGAACATTTCTATTTGTGCGCTATCCTTTTATTACAAGAGGGACAACACACACAGGTCTGGGTCTGGGACAAGCTTCACCCAGCAATCCACACCATAGGTCTTTGGTGCACCCACAAGCCTCCAAGGTGCGGAACGGACTTCCCAGCGTTGGCCAACCCACCCAACACAGTGAACACCTGCAACGTGGATGAAGGCGGAAAAAAGACTACAGCCAACTAGGGATGGGTATCGTTTAGGTTTTATCCGATACCGGTGCCAAACTGGTACTTTTGAAACGGTGCCGGTGCTTAAACGGTGCTCGAACCGGTGCTCGAACCGGTGCTTAAAGAATAGAGAAAACAAACTTTGTCCAAAATCCTCTTATTTTTAGCTGTTTTTTTGTAAAAAGATAACAATGTTAGCTTTTTCTGCAGCTATAGGGCATATATGGTATCACTCTTGGCTGGAAGCAGTGCTTAAACAATGGAAAAAACACAAACTTTGTCCAAAAACCTCTCATGTTTAGCTGTTTTCCACTTTTTCTTTGGTCATTTTAGCCTTTTTGGCCAGGGTGAAGGGAGTATCTGCCATCAAACAAGAAGACAGCTGCATGTAACTACGACGGTGTTTGCTAGTTCACCTTACATGCATTAATTTAATAACGTGGTTAGCCTACTCAACATAAATTATACACGAACAACATTAAGCTACTCACGCAGAGAAGAACGGCTGCTGCTGCTATCATCATTTCTGCTACACTGACAGGGCTAGGGGCCAGGACTCTCCTCTTCGGGTTCTTGGGGGATGTTGCTAACTCGGTACATTTCTCGGCTTTTAAAAAAACGCTATGCGTCGCCAGGTTCGTCGTCAGATTCGAGGTGTTACCTCCTTTGCACAGTATCACAGTATCACCTTAAAGCACTTGTTGCAGGCTGCTGAGTTTGCATGTGAAGTACAGCCAGACTTTTGACCGCTTCGCCTTGGGCATTTTTAATCTGTAGCTCTAAAAGAACGTACGTACCTGGGCCCGACTACTATCCTTGCAAAGGTAAAATGATTGGCTGGAATCCAAAGTGTATGACATCTCAGGAAAAAAAAAAAGCACCAAAATAAAGCACCGAAATGTGCGCTGCTTTTCGGTCTGGTTACTACCGTTTATGTCAGATACCGGTAACCATCCCTACAGTCAACCACCCATAGATACCCATAGAAACTGTTTTTTGATTTCCAGTCCATGAAAATATTTATTTATGCATCACTAAGAAAACTAAGGAGTATATGTGATGTATTTACTTCCATATCTAATTCACTGATGTCACCTAAGATGCACAGCTTGGGAGAGGTTGGGATACAGCAACTAAACCGTGTGGAGAGGTTTTCACATATCCTCTGGTGTGTACTCAATCTTAACAGATTTGTAATACCCATATTAAAAGACTAACCATTTTAATCTGTTAACAAAAGTGAAGAAAACCTGTACCCAGACATTGATGAGAGAACAATTTTGGAAGATAGTGTTTGTTTTTTTATATGGCTCTAAGCTCCCCTAAGGAACAACACTCTCTGTGCGCTAAGCTACCAGCATTGTTGCAGACCCCTCGTGTGTGAGAAGCATTCACTTTTCTGCTGCCTGGAAAAAGGTTTCAGAGCATCTCAGCCACCACCATGAGACACTGCAATAGCTTCTTCTCCCACGCATTAAGGTTCCTCAACACCTCGGGGGTCCTTCTTTGCATCAAGAGACTCAACAAGTTAACTCAGACATGTTTACAGTCTTGTACGGTATGTTTGCATTGTGGGCGGCACAGCAGTGTAGTGGTTACCACCGTTGCCTCACAGCAAGAAGGTCGTGGGTTCTCTCTAGGTCCTCCAGCTTCCTCCCACAGTCCAAGGACATCCATGTTGTTAGCTTAGTTGGTGATTCTAAACTGGCCTTAGTCAGTCTTTCTGTGTTAGCCTGTTCAGCGTCTATCCTGCCTCCCTCTCTATGAAAGCTGGAATGAGCTCCACCCTTACTCTGGGAGTCTGAATTGAACAAGCAGACAAAAATGGATGGAGGTCCAGAAAGACACTGACAAGCTACGCTTTAAATTAAGAGGAGCTTTATGCTTTCATCTCTTAGTGATGCACTTCATATTCTGGTATATTTACATATCAGTAGTTACTATATACTTTTACAAATTACTTTATTCCTCCCATCTATCACTAAGTAGTACTATTACTTTGAAGTTTGTTTCTGCTATGTTATATTTGTTTGTCAACAAACTGTGATATCCATTTCTGTCTTAAGTGTTGTCTTGTATTGTTACATGCAGAGCCAGGCTGATATAGGATTTTTAAGACTTATTCTATTTGGTCATTTAAAAAATTGTTTACCCGGATCAGCAGTTCCCAACACATGAGTTTCCAACAGGGAAGTTGCAGAGTGCCATCTGGTGGACAAACATTACAA
This sequence comes from Maylandia zebra, assembly GCF_041146795.1. Taxonomy (NCBI): domain Eukaryota; kingdom Metazoa; phylum Chordata; class Actinopteri; order Cichliformes; family Cichlidae; genus Maylandia; species Maylandia zebra. The sequence goes on from NC_135180.1 coordinate 30,433,512, forward strand.
CATCAATATTCACACACAGTTGAAGGATGTTTCTCCTGTCTCCTTTTAGTTTATTTTTCATTTTTCAGTTGTTATAAATGCCAAACAGCTAATAATGGTCAATAATAAGGCCCTGAGGTCTACTTACATGTTACGCCCAAGTTACAAGAGAAAAACTATTTTAGCCTTACTATATGCATGTACAAGGATGGGCTGAAAATCACCATCTCTTATATCCTGAATCACTGATGACATTTTATTTTGATATTTTTATCTTTTTTAAATATGAAAATAATCTAGCAATATTAGTTTTGTACTAAGTAGGTGTGCCAAGATCCTGACATATATACTGATCAGTATCTACCTAATAATGTTTAGGTCCTCCGTGTGCCTTTCCCATCAAGCACGACAATGACACCTCTAAGGTTCCTTGTTAAAAGTGGTAGCTGTGGATGTTATGAGCTGTGTCTGTGGCCTCTCAGCGTAAGATTGCACATCAAAGTTTAGGTCTCTTTGTTTTGTTCCTTGAGGTGGCCCTCAGCATTTTCTGCTAGAGGAGCTGGCTGCTGCTTAGGACCATTGTTCCCTTGGGGCTGGGGGCCTAGGGTTGGTTTACGACAACATTTATGTGGATTGTACATGCCACAGTAACATACACAACTGGAAGCTCAATGGTAGTAAAAGTCATTAGAAAAGTCAATTAGTAATTAGTAATTAGCTAAGGAAAATAGTATAAATCAATTTAATAGTTCCAAACACTAAAAATGACTTTCATCCCACTAACAAAAAAAACAGAAAATCAAAAACCAGAAAATGAAAGAAATGAATAAGTGGTCACCTCAACTAACAACATACTGGAGATACTGACAAATCCACAAAGCCAACTTGCACAGCAAATATTGAAAATAAAGCATCACACAACAGTGGCAACAGTTTCAACATTCCTACTTTCACACTGTTAAGAACCAACCGGCGTAGAAGGCTGGAGAGGCTCTCAGGGCGTAGAAACTGCAGCTCCAGAAATGGCACTATAATCAATAGCTTCCCAGGCCACTTGTTAAAAACGCCATTTCCATCTCCAAGTCGCTGAGAGGGCCCTTTACCAGGAAAGAGCCACATATCATTCTCTCCAGACAACTGGTGGAATGAAAAATAGGAGACTACTGTCACTGACCAATATTGATTATGAGTGAAAATGTGATCATTTTGTATTAACTTGCCTCTAGGAGCCCTGTTCTGTCAGGTTTGTGGGTGAAAATTAATGCTTTCATATCATGCTAACAAAAATATGGGCCATTGCTCATTTTCGCCTCCAGACAAGGAACTATGTGTAAATCATAAAAATTAAACAGTTTCCCCAAGAGAACATGCTGATATGAATTAGATTAAAGTCATTATTAAACACATTTCTTTCTACTTTAAAGATATTTATTATTGCCCCTGACACCACTTTAATGAAGCTCAAGACTTGGCATTTAAAATATCAATTTCTGATGATTAGAGTTGTCACTGTTAAAAAGAGGAAATGTGGAAAAGGAAGAGGCTTTTCTATCCAATTGAAATGTCTTGCTCTGTATGGCGTAGATCACCATAATGGTGCCATGTGAAATACTTGAGATCCTGCAATCAAGAGAATTACAGGCAAGTTCTAGTACACACACTTCAATGTTAATGTTTGATGCTGCTTTAAATAATTTGCCTCACATCTAACTTTGCATTTGTGCAGTTTAACAGTGCATATCGATCAAATTGGTGCAGCCGCTTGTTTAGTTCAATTATTTTATGCTGATATACAAGCTGTCAGTCAAACTTTGGTCAGAGTTTAACCAACTGAAAACTGAGGTCAGATTGCACTCAAAGCACCCCGTGTCAGATACTATCTGTGCAATTTTAGCACAAATTTAGTACACATTCAAAAAGCTACTATACACACACACACACACACACACACACACACACACACACATATATAATATATATATAAAATATATTATATTAGTTTATCTATATTATAGAAATAATCAAGCAAGAAAGTAAAAATGATTTTACCCTATATAATTAAATGAGCAAACTGTACATGAGTCAGTTTTAACTAATAGTGTCCATAATCTGCTTCCTTGTGGACCACAATCAACATAAAAGAAGCCATAAAGAGCTTTATGACCAACTAACAGTCACCAAAATGTGATTTTCCCATGTGGGACGTAATGCAGGATGGCAATCCCAATAATGGTCTAATAAAGTAGTTTAACACTTCAAGTTTACCATGAACGCAAACAGGACCACAACTAAAAGGTAGCAATGAGTTACTTCTTATAACTGACAAAAGTGGCCAAATGGGTAAAAACGTGACCATGTTATATAGTCCACAATACACAGACAATTAATTGGGCAAATATTTGTATTCTGTTCACACTCCCACCCACACATGTTACTCTGGTGTACTCATATTAAAGAGACTTCTATTGTTTCTGTATTTTCTTTCTGAAGCACAGCATATGTAAATTATCCTCCACTGAAGGAAAGCAAATGAAAAGAAAGACTAAATATAACTGTGTCAGCATGACAGCAGAATAAAGGCAGTCCCAAAGTCATTTTAGATGCAGCGTGACTGGCCCTTTCTCAGCCCCTTCCTTAGCAGGGTGATGGGGGTTCATAATTACAACATAGCCTAAAGACAAATGCACAAACCCGTAGCTCTCAGTTCTTATTGAGATGGCAAAAAGTCATAAATATGGCCCTATAGGAAAAAAGCTCATGTTGTTTTATTAGTTTGTGTTTTTTTTCCACATCCTACTGAAAATTCAATAAATCCGTGCCAATTCTCTCACGCTGTCACATTCAAACTGCTTTGTGAAGCTTATCCTTGCAGGCATTTTGTCCCAATTTCAGACTAGTCAAGCGATGGCCACAGCAGTGATATTACACTCTGTGTCACACATCTCAGACCTTATCAGGCCTCATAAGCACTTATATTCAAAAAGCAATGCATTAAACATAGGGAAAAAAACAAGAAGTAATATCTTTTGTTTGTTTCAGAACACAATCCTTATTAAAAAAATGTAATATATGGTCCTTCTTGCAGACAGATATGGTGTATACCATATCAGCAGAAGCAAAGGCAATAATTAAAATAAAAGCGGATGTTAACATTTTTCTTCATTTTTCTTATTAAACATCCCCTTTGGAAAAGAAGTATGCATATTCACTGAATCCAGATGATGGAAAATACTGCAGATAATAAAGCTTGGAAGAAGAAAGGGCATATGAAGGACTTTAATAATTTGAGAGTTCAATCATTCTTCTTTAGGCTGTGATGACTGGAAGAAATTGTGTTGAAGTGTGTGTAGGTGGAGGTAACTGCAATGACAATAGTCAGGTATACTCTATCAACTGCACAGTTGCAAGCTCTCTCAGGCTGCTGGGGAGCTGCTGCAGTTGTCAGGGTACTGCTCCATATGCACTGGATTACCCAGAGAACCCAGTAACAGCAAAGAGATGTCACACAACACAGCACTGTCAATTTCCGAGGACAGGTGGGAATCTCTCTCCCCAATCTTTAGTGCTAAAACAGGTGTGCTTCAGAAAAGTAGTATATTTAGAGTAGCCTGTGGGGAAATACCCAGTGTCTTTTTATATGGATATGTTCAGCGGAGAGATACAAGCCATAATACAGTCAAAAAATACCTTGGAACAAGGATGTAATATACAAGCTGGACTTCTTTGTGTCAAACAGCAAAGTCCACAAACATGCACATGCACTGCATTAGCAGAGCATACTGGACAAGAGATACGGATCTCATCTTTCAACACTTCTCTACTTGTAAATTATATAGTTGCACAGGACTGTCCCTTTATTGGTTTTTTGTTTTATTTACTTATTTATTTATTCATATGAAGACGTGGAAAAATATAGAAAGTTCATCTACTCAGGTGTCATTTTTTGTCAACTCACAAAGCATATGGCAAACCAGGTGGCTAATACACCAATCACCTCTGAAAGTCAGTAAAAGAAACTGCAACACTGAGGTGAATTACTGATTTTGGATCCGTCTACGAAAATTATGTTTTATTGCTGTCTGGGTAAGTAACAAGGACTTTTAAAAGAATTGTTTTTCTTGTATATTTTATGTGTCAACTGCACTTCCAGGTCAAAGTATTTGAATAGTGACACTATTAACTATTAAGTTAAAAGTTAACAAAAATATGGCATCAAGGAAACGCTGTGACAAGATCACCTATGAAAAGGTGGATGTAATGGTCTATAATCAGAAGAATCAAGTAAAGATAACTTGTGGACAGACCGATGACTAAGTATCTTTTTTTTAATCTTTTTTTTTCTATAAACTTGTGCTACAATCAGCTGATTTTAGTTCATGTGGAAGGAGGAGAAAAACTGTATCCAAATTTCAATTAAGGAAATATGAACATAAGTGGTATTTTTATTGTACGTAAGAACAAGAACATGATGGGAAACCGTGCCTAGAAACAACTAGAAACAACTGGGTCTACTAATAAGACATCAACTCTTTGTAATAATATGCAAAGACAATTTGCTAACACAAAGCTTGTAACAAAGAACATCAACCCAGAATGATGTTAAACATGAGTACATACTGACCTCTGACAAGCAGCCAAAGCTTGAGGCTACGTCCACACGGGCATTTTTGAAAACTGAGATTTTCCGTTTTCGTTTTTTCTTTTTAATCCTGTCCAAACGTAAACGCAAAAATGAAGGAAAGCGCTGCTAGGAACATGCCAAAGCAACAGGTGGCAATATATTCCTAACCGTGTAGAAATGTTGGCCAATCAGAAGTCTAGAAACCTGGATGGGAAAGAGTAAACAAAGATGGCGCATAGAAGCAGAACTGAGTCCTATGTGTGGAGGGACAGAAACTGTGTTGTATATGTAAGCATGTAAACACTGCAGAGAGTAAAGTTAACAGTATTTTGTCTAAGTCCACCATTGTAGAAATCCATTTCACTGAAATAATAACGTGGCGCACAGTGCGACGTCAAAAAAGGCGCACACCTTTGACGCTGCGTTTTCTCCGTATTCCTCGTCCACTAAATGCAAAAACTGAGTTTTGAAAAATCTCCACCCTGGCAGGAGTTTTTAAAAATCTCGGTTTTCAGTGACCGAAAACGCCGTTTACGTGTGGACGAAAGGTGCAAACGTATAGAAAATCTGCCTTTTCAAAAATACCCGGGTACATGTGGACGTAGCCTGAATGTCAAAGTGTAACAAAACCAGTGATGAGTCGTCAGACTTGTAGAAATGTACCATCATTTCTACCTGTACCTGTTCCTACTGTGGAGTCGCTGGGGCAATCACTGTTAATAGATCTCTGGACTTGTTTTAACCTTTGAGTTAAAAGTAAACAACTTGTGTACAATGTTAGTTTGTCATGTTATAAACTATGAGTCCCATCCATTCGCTTCCGCTTATCCTTTTCAGGGTCGCGGGGGGCGCTGGAGCCTATCCCAGCTGTCATAGGGCGAGAGGCGGGGTACACCCTGGACAGGTCGCCAGTCTGTTATAAACTATGAGTTTATAACAAAAAAATATTGATATAAACACTGACTATAACCCCTAAATGGTTAATCATTTTTTGTTAAAACAAGTGAATTAAAGCTGAAAGTCTGTACATCAATCAGATCTTAGTTGTTTAATTTCAAATCCGCTGTGATTGAAAAATGGACTGGTTCTTACTGTACGTAGCACTTTTCTACTTAAGCACTCAAAACGCGGTCTCACTCACCCATTCACACAGATTCATACAAGCAACTTTTTTTTCTCCGTCCATGTGCTACCTAGCTAACATTCACACTCTGAACAATTCAGGACCAACTTGGGGTTCAGTGTCTTCTCCAAGGATACTTTGCCATGTAGACTAAAGCAGTCAAAGTTCGAACCATTAACCTTCCGATTAGTAGATGACGACCTCTACCACCACTTTGGTGGTGTCAGAGATACAACTACAGAAAACTGTGTCACTCTCAAAATACTTCTGGACCTGACTGTATGTGCCAGAATATCATCAGAACTAACAAACAACACAAACATTGTGTGACTCGCATGGAGTCACACAAACCACCTGCAACTCAACACCTCAAAGACTAAGGAACTGGTTGTGGACTTCGGGAGGTCCAGAGAAGGTCCACTGCCGGTTCAGATAGAGGGGGAGGAGGTGGAGGTGGTCAACAAGTACAAGTACCTCGGGCTGTGGGTGGACAATAAACTGGACTGGTCATGCAACACAGAGCACCTGTATAAAAAAGCCCAAAGCCGACTGTACTTCCTCAGGAGGCTGAGGTCTTTTAACATCTGCAGGAAGCTCCTGAGGATGTTTTACCAGTCGGTGGTTGCTGGAGTACTTTTCTATGCTGTGGTGTGCTGGGGGAGCAGCACAGCAAAGAAGGACTCATCCAGGCTGGAGAAACTGATCAGGAAGGCTAGCTCTGTGGTCGGCATGAAGCTGGACACTCTGGTGACAGTGGCAGAGAAAAGGACATTAAAGAAACTGCTGGACATTATGAACAATGCTGGGCATCCTCTGCACACGGCCATAAACAATCAGAAGAGTCTGTTCAGTGACAGGTTGCTTCTCCCCAAGACAAGAACTAACAGACTTAAAAACTCCTTTGTCCCACACGCCATCAGACTGTTTAACTCCTCTCTGGAGGGGAGAGGGAGGGGAAACAGGAGGACAAAGGAGGGGGGAACAACTAAGCTGTAGTGCCTCTTCACGTCACTGTACAATACCTTGTGCAATACTTTTTGTAAATAGTAAACAGTGCAATAGACTCAATACTTGAAATGTGCAATTCACTTGTATTTTTATTTTTTATTCCTATTTATTCTATTTATCCCCTTTGTATATTTTATTTATATTTGTCTCTGTATTTATATATATGTGTGTGTGTGTGTGTGTGTGTGTGTGTGTGTGTGTGTGTGTGTGTGTGTGTGTGTGTGTATAACAATTCTGTAACTGTAACTTCGGTCGTTGCTGTGCTTTTTTGGAAGTCGAATTTCCCAGAGGAACCCACCCGAGGGATTAATAAAGTTCTATCCTATCCTATCCTATCCTATTTCTAGTTTTGTCTGGCTCTTATTTGACTGAGAGCGAGACAGTGTTGTCATTTACACACTTGCCAGGCAGGGTAAAAAATGTAGATTTCAGTGGCAGCAAACTAAAGCTTTGTCCTCTTGGCCCAAAGTGAGAGTATTGGAGCTCCAAGTATCAATAGCTACCTCAATCCTTGATAGAGATGGGTGTTACCAATGAGTTATACCAGGTGGCTAATACACTGTCCGATATAGTGAAATGTGTAGGAAATATTAGTAAATGCACACTGTCACACTACATGACTATGCTAGCAAGTTCATAAAGCATGAATAAAAATGATGTAAAAAAATGTGATTGTTTATATGAAAAGTCTTGGCTTTGAACACAAGTGCTAATTCTACAATGACAACACTATCAGCAACTCACCAGAATCTCATGAGCCCATCACAATCTGTGAGAATGAGTTCTGGCCAAGAATATCAGACTTTTGTCCCCAGTACTTTTTCCCCCTTTTTTTCATTTGGCTTGGCATGCCATGAAGTAAAGTCTAATTAAACAATCAGGCCCATGCAGTCCCATTCCCCTTCTGTCCTATTGACTTTGTCACAGCACTCATCCTCTCCCCAGTATAAAGTCCCATGTCTAATGCCAGTCAGAGAGAAGGGCTGTTGTCACACACTGTTTGTGCCCCTATCTCTCCTCGTCTCTGTGAGCACAGAGTCAGCATCAAAGCAGCAGCCGCACTGAGCTCTGACAGAGCAAACCAAAGCTTTAGTGTTGAGTTTAAGCTAAAGCGCTGAGCGCAAATGTGACTGAAGTTGCACTGCGGACTTGCCACTCCAAAAGTGTATTGAAATAACTTTCTCTCGATGTGTGGATGCATGAAATTAAGCATTTGGCACAGCACTTACTCATAACAGGATGCAGGAATAAACAGGACCTTGCATACTATTTCATATTCAATACAATGTCATCCACAGTAAATAGACGATATGAAGTTGATGCAAAACTAATCCACAAACATATTATTTAAATCAACGTTAAAAGAAATTTGGAACAGAAATACGTGTTTTATTAACTGAACTTGAATGAAGCTACCTCATACTACTGTAACATACTGTACAAGGCATAATTTCAGCTGGATCTACTGTATAATGCAATATACTCCATTGGCACACAGAGAGTCGTCAACACTGTCTGTGTCAACAGCCTTCAAACCATGAAGGCTTAGTGTAGCAATGTTTTTACTAAAGAGTGTTTCTCTTTAAATACAGAACGTAAGAGTGAAAGTAAACTGCATAAAAATGTTGATGATATTGAAACTCAGACATCCTCTTCAGAAAGCCTTAATGTTTGGCATGATTGTAGCTAAAATACTTATTCTTAGAGCCTGGAAATCACCATCTCCTCCATTGTTCAGGGTTTGGCTACGTGAGATGATTGCTTGTTTGTATATTGAAGAGGTTCGTTATCGTTTGGCTGACACCCATTTTAAGTTTGTCGGAATCTGGGGCCCTTTTCTCAATCATATTAATGTGAATTCAACATAAACTTTAACCCATTTGACTGCACTTTGTGTTTGTGTGAAACTGCACTTCTGTCGGGCCCTGATTCCTTCCTGGACTTGTTTCCCACATTTTTTGGTCTTGGTGAACTCTCTGTTGCCCTGTCTAAACTCACACAGAAGATCATCTTCTTTGTACAATGGTGTTTCTTTTGAACTTTTGAATTGTACTGGCTAACCGGTGTATTTTTTTTTTTTTTTTTTAATTCATTTATTTATTTATTTATTTATTTTTTATTTATATAATTTTTTTTCCTTTTCTTTCCTGTTTTCCTGTTGGGTTTTTTTTGTTGCGTGTTTGGTTTCTGGTTTTTCTTTTCTTTTTTTTCTGTGCTTAAATGTTATTGTTTTTGAATCTTATGTCCTTTGTCTGGTGTGACGTTATGTAACTTTGAACTTAAAATCTTATAAATAAACATTTAAAAAAAATGTTGATGATGTTTTAAAATCCTTCCAATGTGTACACTAAGGGTGTGCTGAGTATCTGTCAGGAAGCTTTAAAGATGCAGGTTTTATTACATCTGAAGGTGACTAAGTCCCCAGGAACTTATACTAGTCAGTAATGTAAACAGTCATGTCATTTATTCCTCCTGGGAAATCATCAGGTGACTTCACAATGATCTGGTTTTGTCGACTTGGAAAGCTGCGAGAGGAGCCACCACAGAGACTGATCATGTTGTCAAGTTGAAAGAACATTTACTGCTAACAAGTCACCTGACCCAAGTAAACAGTTCTGCCTTTATCTAAGATCTGAAAAGTGGTGCCTTTTATCCATTTAACATTAGGAAGAGATTGCAACTTTGTGGTGTATCTAGTCTGGTAACAGTCAAGGAAAATAGGCACTTAGTTTGCACATGCTGTTTCATCTCTGTCACAAACGCTCAGATTTATTGGCACATAAAAATAAACATATTTAGTTTGCTACACTCAGCAGTAACTGTGGTAAGAAACTGCTTTTGGATAGTTAATTTAACAATAATAAAGTACAAGTACAGACCAATAACCACAACAAAATAAACATTTATTTTAGGTTGAGCTTTGCAGAAATTGCCATGTTTGTCTGACAAGAAAAGTCAAACTGTGAACAAGAATTTACCTTCTTTGATCTGGATAACCATCTATTATATTTTATCTTTCTATTTTTTTTAATCAAAACAATCAAAAACTGTTGGTATCTTTACTCAGTCTTGGGTAATGTGAGGGATCAAAATGAACTTAAAAGGACGAGGATAAGCCTCATATTCTTTTCAAAACAATGAAATGTCACACAACAGTGTGCACAGCCTCTAAATAAACAGCTAAAGGTAGGAGCTTGTGCTCAAATTATACAACCAAAGAGACTAAGAAGGTAAAAGAAACTCTCGAACACACATGTGCATCTTATTAGGTGGGCCATGCAATTATGCCATGCATGATTTCAAATCTTTGCACAGTCTCACAATTTTATAATTGCAATCATGCCAGCGCAGTAATCCGTGTGTCGCTTGAGTTGTTTATGTAAGAGCATTCATGATTACTAAATTTCCTTGTCAGCTGTCAGGGATTCTAGTACAGCATGCAGCGGTTGCAGACCACACCCTTTCTCTCTCAGCGGTGGCAATGAGTATGCACACGTGCCAGCCCTGGGCATCAGCAGAGAGATGGGGTAGAGGGCGGAGAACACTCAGTCGTACTACTCAGGATGGATGTTTCCCATCATGCAGCTCAATCAGCCGCCCAATGATTCATTTCACAGACACTTGGGTAATTATAGGAGTCTGCTCTTCACCTCTGGGGATGAAACTGCGTGAGTGAAGCCAGGGTGGGAAATAGGGATGGGTGGTATTGGTGTAGGAAGTCAACGCAGAGAGAGAAGTGAGTGAAAAACAAAGAGACATGAATGACGAAGGTGAAGATGGAGTAGGAGATGTAGTGAAATTCATTTGACAACTGGTGTCAGTGGTCTTGTTTAGTGACTCCACAATGAAGCAAAATAAGCATTGCTGTCTGAGCACTGCAAACCACCAAGCACTAATGTGACAAAACAATAAAAATTATCACGGAAAATATACAGCATGTGACCTTTTTGGGTGGAGAGAAAAACAAAGGCTACAGAAGGGCTACATGGGATGGCATGAATAAAACTGCTCGACGAAGGACTGAAAGAGAGCTTGCAAGAAACAAATACGATGGCAAGTGTGCAAGCTCCCCCTATTGGTGACACTGAAATTTTACACCACACTGCATATTAGTACAAGTCACAGATGGACATAACATTTCAGGCTCAAATGAAGCTATGCAATGTGCTTAGTATATAAGAAAAGTTGTTGAATCAGCAACTAAACAAAAAGAGCAATGTGGAAAAAAAAATTCCAAGACTTTTGTAAAGTCAATAGTCTTTAGTGCGCTCAGTGGAGTGTACTGACTATTGATCTGGATGACAATAATTGCATGAAAAGAGGTACGGGGAGATCAGTGGAAAAAATATACTTGTGGGAGCTGTTTCAATTATTGAGCAGTGCAAATGATGTAAAGGGAGTCCATTCATTCTTCTGCGTTTGTTTCCAAATGAAATATATTCATAGTCGATGTGTGTTTAAGCGTGTCAGATTGAGCTGGCTGGCTAATTCTGCTCTGTGGACTGTTTGTAGCTGTTAATAGCCAAGAATTTCAAGTCTGCATGAATCATGTGCAGACATTATAGTTGCAAAGGCCAGTGTATGTAGGAGTCTACATCCAAACTAACATTCAATAACATCAGCAGCCAGAACACATATCTTCAGCAAGACACTAAAACGCAGTATTGCTGTAGACACCAAAAAAAAGGAGTAACACAGAATTGTGCAACTCCAAAGATATGGATTCAGCGGTGATTTTAAATAGACAACAGTAGCTAATTTAGATGTCAAAATGTAAACAATTTTGTTCTAAATGGTTATATAAAATGTCACTGCTAAGAATATTTCATTGACTATGCAACCCATGTTGCTCAAAATAGTCCAGTGGCAGTTACTATTGATTTTTAAGACCACACCATTATTTATCTCTAAATAATTACATTTTAAAATCCTGATGTTCACATTAAGTATAGTATGCCATGTAAAATAACAACTAGGTTTCTCTACCTGGCTTTGCTATGGTTCTATTGGTAAACCTCCAAATGACACACTTCATATCATCCTCAAGCATTTTCTATCCATGTTGTGACTGTTTTTTTTCCCTATGTCCCTGAGTGCTATGTTCAGAAATGTGACGCTTTGTTAGAAATTCCAAGGCTGTGGAGAGCAGGTGCAGGGCCATTGTGACAAGCACAATTTATCGGCTGCTCCCAAGCAAGGGAACACATTCAATAATGTGCTGGGAAGATTAATCCATCCCCCACACTGGGCTGGGCTCACGGGGTGCCGCGACTGAGGTAATTTACACATGCAGGTAACCCAACTCAGCAGTTAAGGCCTTCAGAGTTAAAATGTCTGTATATTAGTATTTCCAATCCATTTAATTACAATTTCTAGTGTGACACTGTCATGAATTAAATCTACAAGATGCCATACATCCCGTACCTTTTAATGTTTTGCAAAATTTTAAAATACAATTTGTTGCAGCACATTTAACAAATTACTCATCAAATACTTTGCATATTATCCCCCAGCATTTATATGATGTACACTGATTTGACAGACGATTAAAACTACTTGAATAATACGACCATTTCATTATCATGTGGCAATGTTCTGAAACCTTGAAGCCTGGCACTGACGTTGGTATTACCTCGGCACATGCCACCTAAATGGTACTCCCTAATAATCAAGATCTCTCCCAGGAGGACAATGATAAAACCCAAGCAGGGGGTGGGTGAGCGGGCGCCTCCTGTGTAGTGTTCCAGCTAGGCATGTCCTACCTGGAGGAGGCCCCTGCATAGACCCAACACTAAGAAACTAGTCCAAAGGAACATCCCTAATCCTTACTTATGCAAAAAGAAAAATGCCATTTATAAATAATCTTGTTTTTACTATCACAACTTGTCAAAGTTGCAGAGTGCCCTGTGGTGCACAAACTATTCAACATCAACAAAGGACATGTCAACGGTCTAAGATATTTTACTTGCCATCCAGACTTCCTGCACTCAATTTTGACTGGGCATCCACGTAATACACTGCAACAAACCAAACCTTCGAGGCTCCATCCCACAACCCAAATGACCTAAAGGATGCCATGCCAACCTCCTAGACCCACACTATGTCCATGTCCTGTCAACTAAGGGATACAATATGGTGCAAGTGCTTTAAAAACTGTATTTAAACTGTGTTTGATAGATGGCTTTACAATTATGTATATCAATTACAAAGGTGGAGATGTTTTACCAAACTGGTACTTTCTTTACAGTTTAATAACAAACTGTTTAAGAATATAATATTGCATAATTCTGGGGGTAAAAACAGGTGTCCAATAAAATACTGGAAACTACAGTTCCCACATGTGGCAAAAACCACATCTTTCAAATTCCAATTAAAATTTCCAAGTTGTATGGTCTTGGCAGACATCTTTACAAGTGACTATAGTACCAGCATAGTAGTAGCAACCATAAGGATAGTAGGAAGATTCACCAACCATGTAGTTTTATCTACAACTACATGAAAACTGCTCAAACATATCATACGTCTGGGAGTAAACAACAGGTGTTTTTCATTCTGAAAGCAACAGAATACATTTTCCATGAAAGCATAGACTCTAGAAGGGTGGATCATTGACAAGCAGAAAGAGCAGCAGGCAGTTAGAAAGACATGATGTACAGCCCTGCATAATCAGCTCTCAGCTCCATTAATCTGGGGCAGGCTGCAAGACTTGATGAGACTGTGATGCATATGGAGAAAGGTCCCTCCCTCAGATGTCATTTTGAAGAACAGTGTCAATGCTAGCACCAAAGCAGGTGCCCAGTCATGCAGCCACACCCCCCGCCACAACACCATCATGCTCAGAGGACAAACATTTAAACACTCAGAGGACATCTGGAGTCTTCCCACTTGGCAACAGAGCTAAATTTATAAGAGCAGCACACAAATAAATCCTCATGCACAGTCAGAGTCACAAAAGCACAAGTACTGAGTATGATTTCAAAAACCGAAAGATCTCCATAATTGGTGTCTCAAGAGTATGCAATAACATACCTAATTCCTGAGCCCACAGGTACGACTGCTGCAGGATCACAATGGGTCAATGAAAGCCGGGCTCTCTCAGGGGAAAAGGTGCATTAAACAAGAGAACACAATGCAGGGGTCATTGTGCAAGATGACAAGGTTCACTAGACCTTTTATGCTGCAGCTTCAATGCTTCCCTCAAGACAGGTAAAGCTACAGAAACCTGTTCCATTATAGCTGTAGGTATTTATTTTTGTTGCACACTTTTCATCTTGTTTTTCTCAAGAGGGTTATGGGCTTGACCTTTATGTGGATGCCATTACAGTAGAATTATAAACCATAACTTTAGTGTTTATACAAGAAATATTAAATGTAAAACATGAACAAATATTTGGTCAATGTTATTTAAGTAATTATCAAATGCAGAAAAGAATCTAATGAAATAGAAATGATAACACCCATCCACAAGTTGATTTATTTTATTATATACTACTTCTTTTAAGGTAGACAGCAAAAAACAAATCTCGCTGGAATCTTTAGTCTACATGGATTAGAAATCTATGATAGGAGGCCTATATTAGATATGTTAAACTGACAAAAGCTGAAGCTGTAGAGTTAGAATTTGATCTGCAAGAATAACTCTGGCTCCAAAAATGCCATGTTGCACATTTCCCGTATGTGCAAATTCTGGTGGTGTCATCGAATCAGGTTCGTTTTATCCGCTTTTAGAAAGCTCACGAGCCACAAAAGGAATTACACAATCCCTCACACATGGTCTCTGGATCTCCTTTTACACCTAAACATCTGCAGTTCCATAACAACTTTAGGAGGTCCATCTTGACATTATTATGTGATACAATTCGATTTAAGAAAAGCTCACAAAGAGAGGACAGAAAATGACTAGAGTGTGATAGCAACACTGTCTCCAGGAGTGCCACAATAATTCGCTTTGTCTTGTTTTGCAGCTAATGTTTGTCTCTCCTCCCCTGAACGTCTCACTGCTAGTTTCCTATGATACAGACGAACTAGTCGCTGAGGTTGATCTGGGCAGGAGTTTCTAGCTGAATGACAAAATGTAATTCAAATTCAAATGTCTTTTTTTATGCTGCGACTCTTCGAGAAAACAATTTAAAGGCTGCAACCTCATAACACAAAATTACTGTGTCACATTTATATCATTTATTCCTGAATAAACATTACTATCACAGCAATTTCAGTTGTAAAAGAGGTGTTGCTGGTGGGAAGCGTAAAGCCAGATTTAATGAGGCTTGCTCTGTGCAGGGAGTCACAGGCTGTGACTGTGACATAGTCCACTGAGACTTCACTCCCCCAGTTCTGTACTGGGCGGTATATGTGCCATGACTTTTATAGTCCGTAATATTTCATGACCCTATACATTGGTAAATCAGAGTGAAGCAGATGAAAAACACAGCGGCACCAGTCAGTCTCCTAAAATAAACACTGCTACAAAAACCCTTCCACCGTGATGTGTTTTGGCTCAGTGACATTAAGGTCATCAGAATAAGCAAGTGCAACCAGGCATCCTAAATGAACTCCCTAAATAGTGGTTTTCGTAAGATGGCTTTCTGAAGTCATTTGTGTTGTAATGGAGCCGCACCCTGCTGAGCTGTGGGCTTTTTCAATTGACTACAACACCAGTGTTTGGGCTAATGAATGTTAGATGACTCCACACTTTCATTAAAAAAATAAGACACACTGCAGACACAGAGGTCTAGAAAACAAAAGGAAGAAAATCACCCCACTCTCAACAGCACAGCATCTCTGTTAAACAAATTTGTTATTAATATCAAGCATTAAACTGTAAAAATCTCTCTATATTAAGAGGTTTGATTTACATTACCTTTCAAATGAAAACTAATATGAATACAGTAAAGTATCTCAGGAAAGGATTCAACTTCAAGGAATAAACACTATAGACTAAGTCACCTTATAGTACTTATCAAATAATTAAATCCCTGTCCTTTTGACACATCATTTCTACCTAAAATAGTTACTAATTTGAAACAAAGCAATAGTGCCACCTAGTGTTTTAATGAAAGTGGACACGTCTTCACAGGCGACGCCAATGACAGCATTCAAAGCAACAACATGTATTATTAGATGACAAAGAGTCTTAATATCAATATTATTCAATAAGTTTCTTTAAAAGCAGATAAGGGGGAATTAAATGGCTTTATTAACAATACAGAGAAATTTAGCACCACAGTCCTTTTTTAATATTATGTATTATGTGACACAATAAACTAGGTATGGAACCACTTTCATTTCCATTTCCACCTTACAACTTCCTGTTTTGGGACTTTGTAACTTAGGAAAGCCAAAAAAAGCTCCTGGAAAAATTACACTGCATAAGCACATTTAAAAGGTCACTAAAAGAAGAGCAGGCACTGCAGCAGGAAACTTGAACAAGATGACCAGAATCAAAAAGAAGCAGTGTGCACAGAAGCAGATGAGGGATCCTGGTTTGTTTGCTAACTAAGATACACGCTAACACAACTGGGATGCCTGCTTGTCAAACTCAGTATTTAAAATTGATGCTTCTTTACTAGCAGATCAAAACTTCCATGTGGATTTCTTGTGCTGCTGCACTTGTTTGGGTTAGCAGTAGCTGACGATACAGCTGACTGCTTTGACTGCTTTTATCACTAGTGTCTGCTAACATAGTTGAGAATACACTGGTATCATCATCATCATCATCATCGTTTATTTGTATAGCACTTTAAGAACACACCAGGCAGACCAAAGTGCTGAACAACACAGATCAAAACAACAACCAAATTAAAAATACCATAAAATCATTACAAACAATAAAATAAATAAGAAGGTGTCAGTTTCCTACAGAGTTAAAAGCCAGGGAATAAAAATAGGTTTTCAATCTGGACTTAAAGACCTGCACTGATGCTGTAAAGTATATTAAAATAGCCATTTAGTGTGGAAATTGCATTTTTTTTCCCCTTCTGATGTTTTTGATGTCCTCAACCAACAACCTAAAGTAAGAAATATAAATGGTACAGATTTTTCTGATTTAATTCCACTGAGGCACACGTAAGACTAGGTTTCCTGTTTCTTCGAGCAGTAAAATTACTGGCTTGTATTGAGATGAGATTTTGTGTTTATAACACAAGTAGCAGATTGGGTGTGCTGTGTGTGCCCCTCACTTCTGAAGCTTAGAGACCAGCAGAAATTAAAGTACCACAATCCTGTAATTATCACTTGAGCCTGCCCAGCAAATGCTGCATGCTCATGCTTAAAGACTACTTTTGACAGTTTTGTAATTCCCACTGTCATACTGATCTACCACAGAGTTGGATTTCTGTAAGTAGTGCCAAATGTACCAGGACTCTGCTTCACTTATTACAGGTGTTCTTTCAGAAAGGCTACAGGCCTGTTTTATTTCTGCACCACCATGCTCCCGCTTTGAATGTCTGCCATGCTCTCTCAAGGTTTTGAAGGTTGGCCCAGGCGTCTAGATCAAATAAATGCCTGCAGTGACAAATGGTACGACAGCCACAGCTGTATCTTGACTCTATCTGTACCCTCTGGTATGTTTACTTAATATAAGCAAGAAAGTAAGCTATGAAGAAATAACTAAACCACTGCAATTCTCTCCTGTAATAAAACATACAGTAAACAGGATAATTATATAAAAAGTTTCTTGCAATGATGTTTTAAGAATGTGTTTGCATATTACACGAAAGCTAAAGCAGCTACTGTTATATATGCTGATTGGTACCACAAATATATAGCACTGCAAATCAAAGAGTACTAACGGGAAGGGGTTGAAAAATGTGAGCAGTGCCAGTGCAGTGAAGCCTTTCGATGTCCCCTCTTGCAGCTTTGGGCACTTTTCATTGTGTAAATGTAAAACACTACACCTGACACAATCTGTTTAGCTGTCAAACTCTACTTTCCCACACTCAACTTAAATACATTAGCGTCTTCAGTGCCAGTCACAACGTTACTCATAGATTCTATAACCATTTATTCTTGGTAATGAAAAGAATCAATCTGGAAGGTGGTTGGCAGGCTTCCACTGCTACTTATAAGGCAGAGTTGTCTTTTGGCACATTACAAGCATTTGAAATGCCTCCAGTGCTGTTCCCGGGGTTGTCCAGTGTGTCTAAGAAATTACTTGCATATCATTTACACTGATTGTTTAATCAGAGATCGTGACTTGGCAGAATTACTATAACGGATGTATTAAAATTGCATGACAGTTTTATATGATGGCACAAGATGAGCATACAGTACACTTCCTATTTTAGGCTATTTGATGATGCAGTTAACCAGTGCAATTAAGAATGAGTGCAGCAGTAACATGAGCTCATACCTCTGGGTGACGCTGATTTACATCAGCCAAAAGTATTACAGTGTGTTGACAAAAATGCTTATCTTACAAAACAGTGTTTACACTGGAAAATGCCAAAGTGGTCATTTTGAATCATATTGCATATTTCATCATTTTTCTTAAAAGAGGTTTATTCATCATATAGTAAATTTTGGAGCGTGTGGGATATTTAAAAAAAATTAATAAATAAAACAAACAACAGGACTACTTACTGTATACTTGGAACTGCCAAAGGCATCATTCTGACCTCATAGTAATCAGCATAACCTTACCTAGTTGGCTAACTTATACATATTTTGTAATGAAGGCTGTCCTATCATCAGCAAGATCTAAAATAATAACAATAATAATAATACTGACCAAAGTCATGTGTAAGTTATAAGTTGCTTCAAAGATTTTACAAAAACACATAATAACATTCCAAAATACATAAAATGAATGAAAGAAAAATATAAATACAAACAAGTGAAAAAGAGGCTAGAGTAAAATTTTAAGAAAATATTATAAGAAATTACACAAAAATCAAATTGCACAGGCGTTTTTTGTTTTCTTTTTTTTAAATGGGGAACAGCTTTTATTGATTTAATGATAAAAGAAAGTTTGTTCCAAAGAAATGGTGAATACACAGTCCCCCCTTTGTAATTGATTCTCCACTCTGAGGGTGAATCAGTTATTGTTCTGAGAAATAAAGTGGAGCATGCACTGAAGTGAAGATTAAAGTGAAGATGCAAGGAGCAAAGGTAATAAAGGTGGATGAGTTTAAATGCCTGGGGTCAACAATTCACAGCAACAGAATGTACAAGCAGGTTTCAAGCAGGGTGAACTGAATTTCAGGAGTGATTTGTGGCTGAAGAATAGAGTTAAAAGGAAGGTTTACCAGATGGTAGCGAGATCTGCTATGATGTGTACAAAAAGACAGGAGGCTGAGCTGAAGTGGCAGAATTGAAGAAGCTAAAATCTTAACTCGGAGTGAACAAAAACTGGGCAGTATTAGAAATGACTACATCAGAGGCACAGCTGTGGAGACAAAGTTAAAGATGCAAGGCTGAGATGGCTTTTGCAATGAAAAGATAATTAACTGGGCAAAGGATATTGAAAATGTAGCTGCCAGGCAGGAGGAAAAGAGTAAGAACACAGAGAAAAGTCATGGATGTAGTGAAGGAAGACATGCAGAGCATTGGTGTGACAGAAGAGGATCCTGGGGATAGGGTGAGATGGAGGCAGATAATCTGCTGTAGCGACCCCTAAAGAGACGAGTTAGAAAAAGACGAAGTAGTGAATAGGAAGCCAAAGTAATTTTGCAAGGACTCAAGTGAAGTGTTGGTGAATAGCTTTGCTGCTGTGCTTTGTACTAACTTTAGAGCCACAACTATAAAGACAACTATAACCATGGAGAACTGGGCAGGTTGCAGAGAACTGCAGGAAAGGAGTGCAGTCCATGACCCATGTTGGTGGTTTTAGTGTCTAATGTTTATAGTCAAAAAATAGCAACTGGCAGTGCTACCCTTCAGCCTCCTAGTAGACACACTAATTCAAAATATGTCTCCTTGCTCCCGAGTTATCACATTCACAAAGTTTTCAGAAAACTTGACCTCTGACCTGTACCTTGAGCTCAAGGACACCGTGATTCGAACTTGTCCAAGATTTAACCTTTGGTATCAATTTGAAAAGCCCAGATGACTTTCTAACTGAGTTAGTGCATTCACAACATTTTCAGAAAATTTGACCTCTGACCTTGAGGTCAAGTTCATTGAGATTCAAACTCATCCAAGATTTTCATTAGCTGCACCTATTGCATCAATTTGATAATCCTATGTCGCCTTGTTCTCGAGTTATTACTTTCAAAATCTTAGGTGTCCACGCTGCCCACACGCCCGCCCGGCCAGTAGGCTGACTACCATACCCTATCAGCCTTTTATGACTGAGGGGTAAAAACTACTAGATTTAGTTATTTCAGTTTATTTATTTATTTATAATGTGATGTGTCATTACTTACATGTGAAGAGCATAGCAAACTGGCAGCACAGAGAACAAGCTAAATCTCCTGCCTGTGTCTCTGCAGCAGGCAGTTCACCTTGACAAGAATACCATATCCTCAACAGAAGGCATAGAAGCATGGGAAGCCAATAACCAGATGTCAACCACAAACACGTTTTGTTTTTTTTTAGCTTTCAGCCAATTATAAAACTAACTTTCAGGGTTTAAGGTCAAAAGATCTGTGGGAAGCTTTCTTTGTCTGATAAGCAAGCATCTGATAAGCAAGTGTGGATTATAGCATTAAGTAAAAATGTTTCAGTATTACTGTGACAGACAAAGCAGTTTAAAGAAGAATAGTAACTGAACTGTGGCAAGTATTTAATATCTGCTTCTTAAGATGGATCAATTATTTTTTCTGGTGTGGAATGTCCTCATCTGTCCTCCCACACATTTTACCCTGGCACATGCCACAGCTGAGCTCCATTAATCAGAGCTAATTTTATAAAGACTGAATACCCCGCACTCGATTCTCATGCATTAACCTTGTTGCTGCCCCTTACCACCCCTGAAAGTTGGAACTAGTGTGCACTAGTGTCTGTTCTTCAGAATATGTGAGTGTGTATACGTGTGCGTGTATATTTTAAGCTTTTGTCACTTGTTAGTGTACCTATTCCTGCCATGCTATAAATAACACCAGTCACAGGGAGGGATGGAAGCCAGTGGAGTGCCTTGACAGCAGAGGGCATAGTGGCCTTGTCTCTCTAGGATATGGGGATTAAATTTGCTCTGCAGCTCACTATGGATCTCATATAGTGTGCTATTGCACATTATACAGATTATGTACAGATTTTAACATGCTGTATTACTTATCTATCAAAATATAAAACAACATTCAAACTGTTATTCTTACATACCTCATCATATAGCGTCACTGGTGCTTCCACCTAGGATATGATGTTGCAGAGTCTTTAAGTTTACTCTTATTGTGTTTTGGGACCAAAATGAATTTTTAAAAAATTCAAGTGAAAATGACCTTCCAACAATACAATGCAAAATAAAACACATCCACCTGGAACCAGAGAACAATTGATACTTTATAAATAACAAATTTGATATCAATTGAAGCAGAAAGTGTGAGAGAGGTGAGTTCTTCCCATGCTTCCCATGCTTCCCTATGCTTTTGATATATGCAAGTCGAAGGGCAGGAAAGGCCTCACTAGGGCCTTACTAAGAAATATAAATGATTGTATATGGAAACACCGATGTTCTTCTGATTACAGTGGTCCTGAACTATAAATAAAAGCTGGTCCTTTTCATGTTTCCTGCCTCATAGCACAGTGTAGTAGAAACAGAGTTTAATTTGGGGGGGTTTTCTTACCTTGACCATGGACACCCAGGAAGTGACCACAGAAAATGAGAGGAAGTTTGAAGTGGGAAAGCGCTACACACACTGTGAGAGCTCTGCATCCTGCAGTACTGAAGCTTCTTGTGACCATGGTACCTTCTGATACCTGGAAAAATATAACAATATCACAGCTGAAATTAACTTATGGTACAAAAATCAGTTCAGGACAAACAACAGCTGCAGGATGAAGGTGCCCATAATACACGGGTGCACAGTATTAATATAGGTTTATACTTGTACAATTGTTCTAAGTCAGATAAAATCTATCAGTTTACCTTTAATAAAATGTAGAATTTGATGAATTAAGACATTCAGAAATATATACATAAAAATAATGTGAAATCTGAAACAAACAAAATGTGCTTTCGAAATGTAAGACCATCAGGAAATGATTAAACATTTCAATCCAGCAGTACCTCTAAGTTACTTGAAAAGACAACAGTAGTACAAGACAATAACAATAATAATCATAATTGATCATAGCAGACACTTCAAATGATAATCTGCAACTTACTTGGCTGTGTAAGATTTATTAATGTGTTAATAAATACATAATAAAGCTGAGGTTGGGCGGTATATAACCACTATTAAATACTTATTATTACTTGCTCTTAATTAAACGATGCATACTCATAACTGTGTTTATATCTGCAAAGACACATATTCTATCTTCACTAAGCAATGAAGTGAAGTAAAATGTGGGCAAAGCTCCATCTTCCCACTTTAATAACTCATGGACACTATCTGGCAAGGTATACTAAGTGCTATCATTCATTCTGACATTTAACAACGAGCTTTCAAAGGAAGAATAAAATCAATACCCTAACACTTTTATGCACTCATTTATTCAAATCTTGACACTGAAGAAAAAGATGATTTGGCTCCATTTCATAATTAGACAAAAAAAAAAAAAAGACTTGCAAATACTAAACAATATGAAGACAATCTTGATCACCATCCATTACAACACATCAGTCTGGTAGAGTATTGCTTAATCCAACATACAAAAACCACAATGGAGAACTGAACATTTAATGTAATTACAACTTGTAATAGTCAGAGTTGTGACTATTATAGGGTTATATATAATTGAAACCTAAACTCCTATACGTTGTAATAATACACATACACAACATATTTGACAAAAGAGAACTTACTCTCACCTAATTGCTAAGTTCTGCAAGGAGTCAGTTTTCAATGCTTCCTGAGAAAGTCAGCAAGAAAAATAAACACAAGTAAACCTGCAGATTTTTTTTTCTTTTTTTTCTGAATTTCATATTCTGATGTTCACTAGTGTGTTTTCTGATGTTCACTAGTGTGTTTTCTGGGTTGGAAAAGTCTCATTTCCCTCACAGAAATCCAGAAAAAGAACGAGAACGTTCTTTTTGTCTTCTTGTGCCAGGATTAGAAAAGTTGCAACATATAGTACAGCTAAGGAAGAATTAGCTAGGATTCCCTATGAAATGAAATTTCTTTCCTCAAATATTTCCTAAGTGCTGTTAAATAGAGCAAGGATTTTTTTTAAACACAGCTTTTCCAAACATCCTAGTTTTATTTTGGATCCTTACATTATTTTACTTTCCAAGCAAAAATAAAATTATTTCACAAAAAACAAGAACTACCAGGGTTAAAATTATTAAACCCACTGATGCTAACAGTCAGTTAGCATCAGCTAACTGATGCTGTTATCCAAAGTGTGATAACATGCTTTTGATAACAGCCTGCAATGATTTATTTTTAAGTTTTCAACAAGTCTCACACACATCTCCTGAGCAATCCGCCCATTCTTCCTTGGGAAATCTCTCAAGCTCCTCCAGATTTGATGGTCTGCTGGCATGGAGCTTGGTCTTCAGTTCAACTTACAGATTTTCAATGGGCTTCAAGTCTTTATGGCCAAAGAGCTCTAGCTCTAGCTTCATCGTATCTGACCGAGGGATGCACTTGGTCAGACAATCTGGATGCAGATTCTCCATCCAGATTGTCCTTAGGATACTTCAGTCTAGCTTGCAGGTTTTTTCTTGTGCAGAAGTGGAATTTTTTCTTGCACTGCAACTTCGGAATCCATTCTTGTGTAGGGTTCTTTTGATTGTCTTCTTTTATACCACAATTCCCGACTTGCCTGAGCGATTCACTCATGTGCTGCCAGTTGTACTGGGGTCTTAAGACACATCTCTCACTAGTTTTCTTTCAAACAAGACTAGAGTCTTTGAAATGTTTGCTCTGGCAGGCATGTTCTGCACTGTGTGAATTTCTTGATGATATTTCTCACTATAGTTCTTGACACTTGAAAATGTCGTGATAGCTTTGTTTATCCATCTCTTACTTTGTGAGCATCAACTTTCTTTCCCTTAAGCCTAAACTGATTTCCTCTGTTTTTCGTGACAGCTCCAATCCATGCTTGAGATTTGCATCCTGTGTGTGAACTGGAAGATAACACTAAATTTCAACTTACTTAATAAATTTCAGCATTACGAAGTTTGTGGATAAATGTTCTTTCTTACATGTAAATGTAAGTAGAAAAAACTCATCAGTGGTTTTAAAAAGTCCTCCAAGACATTTTAAATATTGTCGCTGGCTTTCGTTCAATATATCTCCACATTAGAAAGAAGGCCTTATTGGTGCACTAAGATGCTTGATCAGTGTTTTCTTTATAGTTCCTCTGATCCCCACAATTACCAGAAAATGAGTGTGCTGCAAATTTTCAAATAGCTTTTATCACACCACTTACATTATGATATCTATGGCCCACTGATTATGGCATATAATTTCTAACATGGAAAAACGTAGTGACTCATAAACATATCACTATTTTGCTTAAGATTTGAGCAGAAATAGGAAAAATGAATAAATAATACAATAATATGATTTTAGTCCAGAATCGCATTTTTAAAGGAAATAAAATATTTCAAGGCTACAGTTAATTATACTGAGCACACAGTACTATAGCTTCGGTATACCAATGTTCCATAATAACCCTAACTTGTAAGAGTAAGATTAAATAACAGAATATTAACCAAAAGTGAAAAGACAGCTTTTTAGCTGAAGACCCAAAATGAAAAGACAGCAGATATCCTTGAAGACAGTTATGTGGAGACTTAGCTTAAAAAATAATGACAGTTGACAAATACCACACATGTTCCTTTGAACTTAAAACTAACTTTTTAAGTCTCTGAAAAGGAAAGCTTCAATCCAACTAAAAGTCTTCAGTGCTGCAAACAAGAAATGATTAAAAATGCCCACAAGTGCTGCAGTTAGTACTACTTTACACTCGTCCCCAAATACAATAGACACACAACCACATACACACACACTAACAAACACAGTACCTTCACAGTGTCTGCACCTCTGTGTAGCCTTTCAGTTGTATATCCCACAAATGAGTGAAGCTCACCGCCTGAATGACTTTCTTCCCTTCGCCTTATCTGTACACACTCAACTGCCACAGCTCTCTTTCCTTGCACCAGCCAAATAACCTCTGCAAACACAGAGGGAGAGAAACAGATGGGAAAAATGAAAAAAAGAGAAAAAGGAGATCAAAACCAGTGGATGGGAAAAAGAAGAAAAGAAAAAGCGAGACAGATTGCATTGATCATGTAGATTGTCAGGAGCTGCATTCATTGTAAACCAGCATGCACAAAGTAAAAGCTGCAGAGTTACACTAATTTGATTTCAAATTCCCCAAGTGCTGGCGTTTCCTTTTCTATTCAACTTCTCTCCACATTTCAGCTTTTGAGCTTCAAATCACATGCCTGGCTATGGTGCACTTAAATTACAATGATTGCAGAACCTATTTGAAGCTTGGACAGCGTACCCTATAACCTCTCTTTGTACAAAGTAATTGAAAACATATTAAAGTCACAGTAAGGGGAACAAAAACAGATATGCTTTGTATAACAGTCCCTGTCCTAAATCAAAAGAAGCAAGATAAAAATGGCTGTGAAATAGTGGTAATATATCAGAGCAGCAAAAAATAGTGGAAGAACAAGTGAGACCAACTATTCAGACATCACTGGCTTTTCTCATGTATATTTCTCTTTGTTACTGGCATATATGTCAACCGTTAAATTACTAGACCCAGTAAAATTAGAATAAATTAAAAATGATAACAGGCAGTTCACCATTTAGAGGTTTATCAAATCATGCCAAAATAGTTATCATCACTAATATAAGTACAGAACTCACCACTCTCTTATAATGTAAGCAATACACAGCACAAAATCCATCTCTACATTTCAAAAGCACTTGTCCAACTACCCATTCTGCCTCTGTCTGTTACACAGCTCAATTGGAGAGGTTAATGTCTCACACAGTATAATACAGCTATTGTTCAGGGTAGTATTGGGAATTTGAGACATATATTAAACTGACAGACAGGCTCCTGTAATTTAACCAACCATTTTGGCAGTGTTTGTAATTCTGATGTATTACTTTAGGGTTCACGTCATTATCAGTGAGGTGATGACATTAATTTGTCAACCCTCTGTAACCACGTCATTGCCCTTTTCAGCACTGTGGTAAGAACAGAGGTCACCTGGATAATAGAAACGCTCCAGGTTTTAAGAATTTTGGAACTTTCTCAAAAACATAAGCTGATGCACGGACTTGAATCCAGGTCTGGAGGCTGAAGGTCAGTCTCCCTGCTGACTGCAAGCTGCTGTCCAATAGGTACATTAGTCATAGCCTCCATCACCAGTAAATGAGAAAAAAAATCTCCAACACCACGAAGCGGCATTTCAACTGAAATTTAAGGTACATTCAGTGTACATTCATGAGTGAATAAATAATTGTTACTTTTTGTTTTCATGCTGTCAAATTATTGTACTTAGTTGGGGTATTTGCCTATGATGCACAAATACAGACACTATATTATCAGGCACTTTATTAGGTGCACTTGTTCAAATGTTTGTCAACACAAATATTTTGTGAGCCAATTACATGTCTGCAACTCAGTGTAGTCATGTAGACACGGTCAAAATGACCGGATTATATCACACAATCATCTCTAATGTTAACAGAGAACGGTCCGAAAAAGAAAAACCATCCAGTGAATGGCAGCTCCTCTGGATGTTGGATGGATCTCTGAATTGTTGATGCAGGGGTTCACAGAAGTATAGCCAGACTGTTTCAAGGTGACAGGGAGGTACCAGAAACTTAAGCAACCACTTGCTACAACAAATGTAGAACATCTCTGAACACACAACTTGTCAAACCTTAAAGCTGATGGCTTACAGGAGTGGCTACAATTCACACAGATTCACCAAAACTGGACAACAGACAATTGGAAAAAAGCTGATGAGTCTTTTTAAAGGCTGTAACATTTATATGGTAGGTACTACTTTCACTGTACTCAAATTGCCTCTACAGTTACCAGGGCTCAGTCTAATAGAGCACCTTTGGGATGTGGTGGCATCACAATTATGTAGATGACAAATATGCAGTAATTGTGTAATGCTATCATTTCAACAAGGACCAAAATCTCCGAGCAATGTTTCCACCACTTTGTTGAATCCATCCAATGAAGAGTTAAGACAATTCTGTTGTTTTTTCAAGTCTATTTTAACCCGGTTTAAATGTAAGTTTTCTTGCACTTAGCTGGAGAAATACTATAAAAATGTAGCTAAAAAAAACTAACTGAAAAAGCTTGCATTGACCTATCCAATAATTAATTCAACAGGTTCGACATTGCAACAGTCATAATGTTATTATGCTTCTGCAATGTGGGTAAAAAAGGGGGAAAAAGATTCCTTTGTTTCTGGAGCTAAGAGTAGCCAATAACATTGGCTAACTTCTTGGGTAATGCTAGCTTAAAACAACATGGCTCAGCCTGTCCGGTCAAATCCCTTAGCCCAGGGGTCTGCAACCTTTAACACCCAAAGAGCCATTTGGACCCGGTTTCCACGCAGAAGAAAACACTGGGAGCCCCAAAATTTTTTTGACGTCTAAAATGAAGATAACACTAAAAATTAAAAAAAAGAAAAAAAAGAAAAAAAAAAGAAGGAAATAAATACAGCGAGGGAAAAATTCACATCAAAGACATTTGAATAAATAACAAGTGAGAGAAAAAAAATGAAGACAACACTGTATATATTGTTTTTACCTTTATGTTTTGTGTGAACAACTAAAGTGTGTTGCTTATTAAATCCATGAAGTGCTAATGAGAAAATTATATTTTATTTATGTAATTAACACATTTTGAACTCTTAAAGAAATATAACAAAAGGAAAGACACCCAGCTGAACTAAAATGATCCATGTAGCAAACAAAAACTGTTGTGAGCCGCCCCCCTTATATCGCCTTTGGGCTTTTGGAGCCTTGACCTGACTTTTAAAAAGTAATTGGAAAAGAAGCACTATGCTGCTAAAAAATGAAAAATAGATATTTGCAAAATTCTGCCTAAATATGTATTTTACCTGGTTAATGTGTGTGGCGGGGCGTGGTCTGCAGCTCCGCTGCATGGGAGTCGGACGCACCTGAGCGGCACCCGCAATCACGCCTCGCCGCCTTAAAGTCTGTGCTCTCTCTGCTGTTGTGTTGTCGGGCTGTGAGCTGAAAAACTATAGCCGGCTGTATGCGTGCAGCAACCGTGTATGAAAAGTGGTCAATAAAGAGATGCTGAAAAGCAGCGGGTCTGCCGTGATATGTTTTCAATGGAACTTCTGCTCCTGAACCTCTGCGCACAGCGTCTGCAAATCGGGGCTGTACGAAGTCACTTTCATCTTTACGCAGGACTGTAAGCTATCATCTATGAGGCGTGAGCGGTGTTTGTTTTTAACATAGTTCACGGTGGAGAACAGCTGCTGACATAATGTGGATCCGAAGATCCATAATTGGCCTATCTGGGGTTGAAAGTCTCGATAAATGCACGGCGTTTCGGCGGGTATACCGGCTTCCGCGAGTGTGACGCTTATTTTGAGCGATGAAAAATAAAAAAAAATGCAATTTTCTTTTTATATTTCAATATCAAAGGATGCAATGTTATCGTAAAATTAATTAACTAAACATTTGTCATACCATCATCACCCCCCCCCCCCCCCCCCCCCCCCCCAACAAATGCCAAATTATTCCCCAAAATAGAACCAGGGGAATTAAGATGTGGCTGAACTAATTTGTTCTGAGGAGAGTTGTCAGTGACTACTTGTTTAACTCTGATTATTAGAATATGAATTGCTATAGAAATTCTCTGGATTGTTTTCTGTTTGTAAGCAGCATTGTGTTACTGTATATATACACACACATACACTCAACAAAAATATAAACGCAACACCTTTGTTACTGCTCCCATTCCCCATGGGATGGACGTAGAGACCTAAAATTCATTCCAGATACACAATATGACCATCCCTCCCAAACAGTGGTCACAAATCAGTCCAAATGTGTGGTAGTGGGCACATCTGCTATATTGAGATAATCCATCCCACCTCACAGGTGTGCCACATCAGGATGCTGATCTGACATCATGAGTAGTGCACAGGTGTACCTCAGACTGCCCACAACAAAAGGCCACCCTGGAATGTGCAGTTTTTTGCGCTATTGGGGGTCTGGGGACCCAGAACCGGTCAGTATCTGGTGTGACCACCATTTGCCTCAGTGCAACACATCGTCGCATGGAGTCTATCAGATTGTCAATTGTGGCCTGTGGAATGTTGGTCCACTCCACTTCAATGGCTGTGCGAGGTTGTTGGATATTCGTGGGAACTGGTACACGCTGTCGTATACGCCGGTCAAGCACATCCCGAACATGCTCAATGGGTGACATGTCCGGTGAGTATGCTGGCCATGCAAGAACTGGGACATTCTCAGCTGCCATCTGCCCTGAACAATGTGAACCATGATTCATCCGTGAAGCGCACACCTCTCCAACGTGCCAGACACCATCGAATGTGAGCATTTGCCCACACAAGTCTGTTACGGCGACGAGCTGGAGTCAGGTCAAGACCCCGATGAGGACGACGGGCATGCAGTTGAGCGTCCCTGAGACGGTTTCTGACAGTTTGTGCAGAAATTGTTTGGTTGTGCAAACCAATTGTTCCAGCAGCTGTCTGGGTGGCTGGTCTCAGACGATCTTGGAGGTGAACCTGCTGGATGTGGAGGTCCTGGGCTGGTGTGGTTACACGAGGTCTGCAGTTGTGAGGCCGGTTGGATGTGCTGCCATATTCTCTGAAACGCCTGTGGAGACGGCTTATGGTTGAGAAATGAACATTCAATGCACGGGCGACAGATCTGGTTGACATTCCTGCTGTCAGCATGCCAATTGCACGCTCCCTCATTGCTTGTGGCATCTGTGGCATTTTGCTGTGAGACAAAACTGCACATTCCAGGGTGGCCTTTTGTTGTGGGCAGTCTGAGGTACACCTGTGCACTACTCATGATGTCAGATCAGCATCCTGATGTGGCACACCTGTGAGGTGGGATGGATTATCTCAATATAGCAGATGTGCCCACTACCACACATTTGGACTGATTTGTGACCACTGTTTGGGAGGGATGGTTATATTGTGTATCTGGAATGAATTTTAGGTCTCTACGTCCATCCCATGGGGAATGGGAGCAGTAACAAAGGTGTTGCATTTATATTTTTGTTGAGTGTACATACATATAATATTACATTTAAACCAGAAAGTGGCAGGGCTGTGGATATTATTAATGCTTTTAAACAAATGTGTTTAGTTTGTTTACTTTATATAAATCCAAATATTAATTTTGAACTATAAGATATGTGTTTCTCATGATGCAGTATAAAGTGGTGATGGTGGAGTTGACCATCTGACCATCTGGTCATTCACTCACAAATGAACCAAGATGAAATAATCAACAGAGGAAACAGCAATCTTTATGATTTATTCAATTAAAAAATAAAATAAAAGCGAGTCTTTTTAACAGCAGTAAACAGATTACAGACACAGACATATACAAAAAATACATTCATTTTTATGTCAGCTTTGCTCCGTACAGTTGTCCCAAGTAACCAATAGGTAAACTACTGTGGTGTTTCTGTGCTAATGAAGGTTGATTTTTCCACATAGTCCTTCAGTTTGTTTGCAGGCAAGTGTCACAACAACCTTGGTTCTAGTGGAGAGACAAGCGTCTCCTGAACATACCACGGATGATTAAAAACACTGTTGGAGCTGCAACCACAGCAAGAGCAGTGCAGAACTGTGGGAAATAAAAGGAACAGGAACACAAAATTCAGATTGAAGCAGTATTAATATTAATTTGATAGATAAATATTATACTACACCACATTACCTAATAGATTTAGATTTTAATATTTTCAAGTTTTAAAATTTGATGACTTCTTATCAGTGTGAATGTCATTATATTGTATAATGATAGAAACATGTTACAGGCTACACAAAGAATGATAATTTAAAGACACTGAGTACTTCAGTTATGACATATTGTGTTTGAACCTAATTTTGGGTTGTTAAATCTAATGTTGGTCACTGATTTGTTGTAGATATGGATATTACACTTACCTTAATAGCAGCGCTATAGTGCTTTTGAAATGTCTGTACGTATACACTGAAGAGGGCAAGGCTGCAAGGAAAGAATGAGTCTGCATCTTCCGAGTCTCTGCATCTTTTGGAAAGAAATATAGATTTTTTTGTTGCATATACGTACGTGCAGTAAGCTGCATTTTTAATACAGACAGTATTCAAACAAACCTTTTGTACAGGGCATTTAGAAGCAATTCCTTGTCTGCCAGGTATAACTCTGAGATGCCAAGTTTAATCAGTATAGACAGTGGCAGCTTGTAACCTTCTTCACCAAGGACACCTAAATTATACCATCCCTGTGGAAAATGACAGGTATGACTTACTAAAACATAAACAAACGCACACAATATATACAAAAACATAGCAAAGGTGTAATGTAAAAGCAGGTAAACCTGGGGATTGTTCCTTAGTGCTGCCAGTGTGTACATCTGTGCTGCAGAAAACAAGTTTTTCTGCCTGTTACCATGCCTCTCGTAAAACAAGTCGCCCATCCTAATAAAAGCTGGGGCGAAAACAGATTTCGAGATCAAATCAGGTATAGTAAGTGCACAAGTCTGCAACTGTTCTGTTGCATTTAAAGTTAGTGACTTACCATAAGTGTTAGGATTTTGACTTTGGATCGTAATGTTGTAATATCTCCACATACAGTCTGATGCATAATCAGGATCCAGAAAACCTCCCTATTGACATAAAAGTAGTAAATAAAGAGGGAGAGCTGAAGTAAGCAGGAAAGTGACAATAACATTTAGGCTAATAGAGGCACATTTCAGATTTACATTTCTGTTACTTACCGAATTTTGTTCACACAGGTACGCCACATTAAACTGTGCAACTGCATATCCTGCTTCAGCAGCCATCATGTAATATAATAGTGATGTGAACCTGTAGCGAAGTCAGAAGATGAAATAGCTGTAATTGCATTCTAGTGATCTGATCAGGATTTTGGCAACTGTGACTAGAGAAAGACTTTACACGTCGTTCTTGAGATAGGCATCCAAAGCTTTGTGTAAGATGCTGCCCAAGTATCCGTTGTGCTCCGCTGCCCACTTTACCCACCTGCAGTAAGTTAAGAATACATTCTGGTTAAGAGACAAATAGAAATGCATGTGAATTAAAATAAATAAAAAAGTAAGTTGCTGACAAAATGGCGTCGGATGGATGTCTGTTGACAAAGCCAGGCATCCCAGTGGTCCAAATGTCAGCAATCAGAATCCCTCCCCTGATATTTCCTCTCTCTGCAGACTTCAGATAGTACTTATAGGCTATATACTGTAGGACAGATAAATTTGTTATATTATAAGATATATTTGTTATTACCACTTACAGGACCCATGAAATATACGTTACAGTGGATGATGATGTTACGGTTGAGCTTACCTGGTTGGCAGGTTTTCCTGGATAAAGGCCCTGTGAGTAAATCACACCAAGATTGAAAGCTGCTTCTGGACACATGAGGAGATCGGCCTGTTCCCATAGCTGTATGGCCTGTTTGTAGTCCTTCTCAAAGTGCTCATAGTACCAAGCCAAGGCATTTATTGCAGGAACATGACCCTGTAGGACCGATTATTTTGAGAACCAGAATGAGATGCAAACTTAAAGTGGACTCCAGATGTTACAGCATAGATAACAAATACATCATAAAGAAGTTTTTAACATTTAGCCACCTTATCCATTGCTTTCTTTAGGAATGTGACAGCTTTTGGAATGTTCTTTTCCACTCCATGTCCCTACAGAGAGAAACATTCATATATTACAAGTAGATGTGACTAAATGTTAACACAGGTGGAAGGAAAATGCTTTAGATTAAGATATTTGTCAATGTTGTTCCATATTGCATATCAAACACAAATCTGACCTGCAGAAGTACTATCCCATAGTCATACATTGACACTGGATCCTCCCACTGGACAGCTCCCCTTTCATAGTGTCTCACAGCCTTCAGGATGTTTGGAGTCACTCCTTGCTGGCCCCAGAATAGCATGCGGGCAATAGCTTGCTGTAAGAAAATTTTCAAAGTATTACTAAAATCTAAATGTTGAAATCCCCCCAGGAGTCGAGTTTTTTAAAAAAAAGTGATGCAGATCAACACCAGCAGAGTTTCCTTTGCCCATGCTCCACCTCTGTAGCCTCTGTAGTTCTTGCTAATGAACATCAGTGATTTTACTTCTGCTTTTGTCTTTGTGGAAGAACAATTATACCAACAGTTATATCAGCAGTTAGTCTTGTGACAAACCTGTTAACTCAGTCTTTGGCTTGATGAAATGTGAGAAGCATACTTGAAACAAAAGGGCAACAACAAAGTCAGTAGACTACCTCAGCCTCAGTTGCTCCCCTCCGGGCCTGATGTTTGAGCCATTGAAAGATGTGGTGGTTTTCATTGGTCTGGATATTCAACATCTTTTCATCGTTCACAAAAATAGCCTCAACTGTTGTCTAAAAAGGAGAAAAAAAAAGAGGAGACAAATGCTAAGGTTCAAAAATAAATTTGCTTTAAATTAAATGTTAACTAATTTTGATCACTGTAATAATTCCGCTTTCATTATACTGCTGCTTTTTTATGAACTGAAGAAACAAAGATACATTTATTGAGGACAGAAATCGAAAAACTGTAGCCATGATAAAAAGTAATCTAAATGTATTGGTAAAGCAGGTCATACATTGTATAAAAAAATTATTTATATAGAAAAAAACAATGGTTTCCAAACCTGCTGTGGTGAGGGA
Organism: Maylandia zebra; assembly: GCF_041146795.1. Taxonomy (NCBI): domain Eukaryota; kingdom Metazoa; phylum Chordata; class Actinopteri; order Cichliformes; family Cichlidae; genus Maylandia; species Maylandia zebra. Next base: position 30,467,211 of record NC_135180.1, read on the forward strand.
TTGTGACGGTCTATAGTTGTCTGTTGAGCAATGTTAGCATAATAGGCATAGGCCAGATCATGATCCTTGGGCTGACCATGCAGTCCAAGGTGGTGCAGGTGCCCAAGATGCAGCAATGCCAATCGATCACCCTTTTGGGCACCCAGCAGGCCAAGGAGCCAAGCCTGCATCATACATTTAAACATGTGAGAATATATTGAAAAAAAGCTTTTAAAAAACAAATAACTAATTAAACTATAAATGACCTGATAAAACAGACCTTAAAAGGCTCTTTCTGGACTCCTAGGCCAGTACTGTAGAGCACAGATGACATGTGCAGAGCTCGGGTATCAGCTAGACAGCCAGCTTGGAGAAGCAGTGATAATACTTTGCTGACCACTTCCGTGCTTCTCGCTTTGCCCAGCTTATGGAGTGATAAGGAGTATAGTGCTCTGCCCAAATCATGCAGGCCAACTGCTCTTCCTTCTGCAAGGAACAAATTGAACTTTAATGTGTTTAATGACATGCAGAATCCAAAACAGCAGCTATTACAACTGCAGAAAAGCATCATTAATTCAGACCGCATTATATTTTAAAATGCCCTGGCAATTGAAAATATTATACTTCATCTCTCACCATGTTTTAAAACTAATAATTTGGCCAGTTTAGCGGCATGTCTTCTGCGAGGAGCAGCTGCTTCCCACGATGCACACTGTGGATTTGATGTTTGTCTGTGTTTTACCACCCACTTATGGAAAGCATGAGAGCAAGTTTCTGAAGAAAAGCAGCACAAACACATTACTCACAGTGTCATTATTTGAAAAGTTATTTTTTGCACCATCTAGTGTAAGTAAACCCTACTGCTGGTATTACCGGCTTCTGTCCTCTGCTGGATCTTGATTGAATAGCCACTGATCTTGACATTCATGTCAAAGCTAAATTCTTCACAAGTCTGCAGCCACCTGGTGAGATTTAAATTCTGTATAACATCTGGAACATAAAACTCAGACTGAAAAAGAAAGATATAATCAGACTTGAACACAGTGAACAGTTGAGTTGGATGTAGCTACAAGTATTAAGTAAGTACAGTATTACTAGAAGTACCATAATGTCAGACACTATTCGGTTCCGGTGGTATATCACTGGTCCAAAATAGCCTTTCACTCCTGGTATATACTTCCCTCCTCCAATCACAAAATATCCCTCTGTGTCATCAAACATGATAATAAATCTAAACCTGTAAAGCATGTTATACAGCAGAAGAGCACATAGTGTTATAGTACACCTCAAATGCATTTTCTTCCTCTGGGTAAAAACTGAATCATGATGTCACATTAGAAATAGACTTACATATATTCAGAAGTTTTAACTGTTCTCTGGTTGTTATCCAAGCATACCATATTGACAGCCACCTGAGATGCAATGACAATGAGCATGTTTTTTTCATTATGATGATGATGTGCATGATAAACGGTATGCTGTGTCAACAAAAGACTACTTACTGTTCTACCTTGCACCATCACAATAAGATTGCACCACACATTTAAAGGGACCTTGAATGAAGAGAGAAATGCAGAGGATTCCTGAGACTCTCCATTCATCTGGATGTGTAGGTGACCTGTGTTTAATGTGAATGAAGATGAGCCTTATGGAAGTCAAGATAATGCGATAAATAGAATATGTAAGAAAAATTAACTATACCTGACTTTGTGAGGAGTATTGCTGGTGTGATATAACTATTTTGGGAATTTATATGATGAAACACGCCACACAAGGCTTCCTGGCAGTGTCTGGTTACAAATATCCAGATGGAAAGCGTACACCTAGAAACCCCCCCATAAAAAAAGACTTGTTTAAATGACCTTAAATGGTAACTTCAATGACAGAATGGAAAACTAGCAGATATACTGTAAACAGTCTATCATACCATGGGAAAGAGATGGCTTTAACACGTAAATACTCCAGAACCTCATTCCTGTGGGGATTCAGTGTCTTTGTGATACCAAAGCTTTCTCCAGTTGAAGCATAGATTGAAGACAGCAAATGAAGCGTTTCTAAATGAAATTTGGAAGCCTACAATTTAGCATGGTTATTGCAAAGTTTAAAAAACGAGGACTGTGTGAGTTTTTTCATCTTTCTCTGAAATCTTTAAGATTCACAGAATATTGCTGTCAAATACGGTGAGAGAATGTTTTTTTTTCATAGCTTCACTTTAACTTCATATAGAGTTAACTTTTACTCGTACTTCTCCAACCTCACCTTGTTCCAAGGCACACTGTTTCTGGATAAACTGTTTAGTTAGCTGGAGCATTTGTGTGCCCCAGGCAATACAGAGCTGATGTTGTTTGACACGTCGACTTAAGTAGGGCTTAGGTTTCAAATTTGCCACATGTTGAGCTCTGACAGACTTCTCAGTATCATCATATCCAGTGTGTCTGACTGAGGCTCGAAGGATACAACTCAGCACCCACTGAGAGTCTGGAACAATCCCATCAGGTTGATACACCAACCAGTCTGGCAGATTCAGCTTCACAGTCCTTATTTTATTGACACCTGGGACACAGTTCCACTGTCTTAGCAGAAATGTGCTTATGGTGCCAGTTTCAAAGGATACAACACAGTCCAGCTGTACTGTAGCAGGTTCATCACAAGAGTAGAGTACTTGCAAAAGATGGTCTGGCAAAGCCTCCTCTGGAGGATTCAGGATTTTCACCTCATCTAAACCCCAAACAACCTGTATGTGACAGAAGACAAGCATACATTTTCCTGAGAAGACTACACAAGAAGGAACCAGTGTATTAGTGAATTATTGATGAAGGCAAACCTTCTCCTACCTGCATCGTGAGGCAAAGCTGATAGATATATTTGTACAGTGTATGAAAATCCATTGCCCAAGCAATAATCTTGCTGCAGTGAAACAGAAGCATCAAGACCCGGATCTTATCCTGCTCTAACTCAGCTACTCTCCTAGGTAAATATTTGACAGCACAAAGCTCCACCCACTTACTATATACACCTCCGTGGAGCTCTCTGGATTTGGTTGCATTTCACTGCTGATAATATAACAAAAGGTAACCCAGTATCTTTCACCGTTTCCTGAATCTACATTTCACAACCTACATTTGAATTCTTTGTGCTGGTGCGAACTTTAGAGTCAAATCTAAAAATTCAAAAAGAATCTACAGCAGGAAATCAAAGTGCTGTGTATTAGGAGAAGAAGCTCACCTTTCATTCAAAATAGTTTATTGCTTTCATGCAGGAGTGCCATCAAAGTTTAGACCACAACATTAGATGCAAAATGATTTTTTTCCCTGTACAAATATACTGTAGGTTTTCATAAATAGAAGCTCAAAATAAAGACAACGAGAAAAGTAGGGTGAAGGACTTAAGAGCTTAAGCTGATCCACTCTTTTAACCCAATATAGGTTTCGTTATGACAGTTGACATGCATCAACGTTACAGTGCATTATACCGGGAGCAGACAGACACACTCACACATTCAGATGGCATAATCAATTTACAGCTCTGTCGTGCAAAAAAGGTACAAATGACACTTTAAAAAAAGTACCAGTAGGAAATTGTTATTTTTTTTAAGCTCGTCTTATTTTTTAAAATAAAATATTTAAACGTGTCTTATAAATCCAAACCACCTGTTACATTATGAGGCTGGGGGAGACTTCTTGTGTCTTCTGCAGCACTTTTTGGTTGTTCGTTGGTCAGGAGCACCCTAAGTGTACTGGCGTCCCTACTACTTTAGTAATTACCTACAACTAGATGCATAGTTTTGTGCTCAAATGAAGCAATCAACATTAAAACTGGCACAAGGTATTTTTTTTTGTTGTACTTATCTGAGAATAATTATTTGTTACAAATGTAAACATACGGTACTGATACAGGATATACCCTCGGACATTCAGCATTTCATCTTTGAATATACATTACTGTATACATCATGCACTTTTGTCTTCTGTGCAAAAGGGGCTCAAGGTTTAGAACACACTACAAATACAAAGGCCTCTGACAGAAATCACAATTTGGCACTTTTACATGATTGACTTCCTGCCTCCATAAAACGTTAACCAGAAGTGGTTACAACTTTAAATTTTCAGTCTTGTACAGAGCAAAATACTTTCCTTAATTATAGCCCTTACCAACAACCAATCCTCACTGAAAAACTGCTGTGGATCTTTTAATGTCCACTAAAAAGACAAACAAAATAATAAAACTAAAAGACAGGACAGCATAGCCCAATCCACATTACGTGAAAATTGTGGGATCCTGGTTAACCTTCAAGGGGCTATTCTTACAAAACAAACCCAAAGGTGTACATTTTCTTATGATATACAGGTGTAGAAAGCAAGCATCTCTAGCATTTTCTTTTCACAATGTGTATCCTAACTTTAAAATTAAATACCTAAAGATACCATTGCATTTCATGGCTGCCACTTCAAACATTTTGGTAATTTATTGCCTAATAAATTTTTTTTTTCTATATACACCCTATTTTTAGTCTTCAAACACCTGATAACCGTATGGTTCAGTGAGGGTGTGTGTAAACCCCCAGTTTAATCAGTGATAGTCCTTAAGATAAGCTGGATATTTCAGCAAAGAGAAGAGACATTCTTCACTCTCCCATTTTTCAAATGCACTAAAACTCAAAACCGCAAAAGGTCTGATGCTGGTCCTTTAGATACTTTGCAAGAATTTACCTCTAGGGTGCAATATAAATACATTTAGACCCAGCAGTTAATGCTGATACACTAGGACAGCTTATTAGGGCTGTTCTATGTGGAAAAAAGATAACTGATTAATATTCTGAGAAAAACATTAAAACCCTTAATAATTATCTTTTATTTTATCTTTTTAAAAATGTGGTTTCTATTGCTAAACAGAAAATGGCCAAGTTGAGGCGTGATGCAAGAATAACTGTTACACAAAAGCATCTCATGCAAATCAGTATATTTCTTCTGAATAACCCAATAAACAGCTATACTTAATGTGATATTATGGGCTCCCAGATAGTTGCTGACTGCATCTGAATAATGTCAGTAGGAATAATAGAGGCAAAGCACCATCTAGTGTGATGAGATTGCTTTACAAAAAGAGGAACATTTTTATTTTTCTATATTTGTGACTTCAATGTGAGACTATAGTTTTTGGGGTTTTTTGCATTCATTTTAAAAAGAAATTTTCCACCTAAGACATCATAAAAGTTAGGATTTTTTCTTTTTCAGAGTATCACCCCCTCCCTGATCCTTTTTTATTATTTTTTTATTATTATTATTCCCTAGAATGGCCCTAAGAAGGCATCGTAATATACTGAGTTCAAATAGCAACACGCAACATTTGTTTTTACAGCCAAAGGTAATATACAGGAGCATTCTAATACACCTCTTGTATTTGAAGATCCCCTGAATGTGTCATTTTCTCCGCAAACAAGACATCAACAAAAAGAAAACAGACAAAGTGTACCCATCATTAAAAAGAAAATAGTCAGGAGTGCGCATTCACTTTGGACTTGTAGGTGTTTTGATAGTAATAAAAGAAACAAGTGTTGTCTAAGCAGGTTAACAACAAGAACCAAGCAAACACTTAGAGCATTCGAGTATCTGTCAAACAAAAGTGAAGACATGCAAAATGTTATAGATTGTAGAACAAGAAGGAAAAAAAGGAAACAACAAGTGGGAGACATATTTCCCTTTGACACTGGCACAAGTTCCTGCAGAATAAATAATACTTTACATTCCAATATACAAACCTGCCCATTCCCCACATACTCAACATTGACCAAGTGTAAGCAGATAAAGCTGGGTAAAACAGTCCACAGTCTCTCAAAGTAGGTGTTGTAACCTACAAAAAGATTCAATGACAAAAAATCTTGCCATCATGTGACCATTAATGAACCCCCAAAACTAGAAACTAAAAAAAACATAACAAAAACAGGTTAGACAGAGGAATACAGTCAGACAGCTTTGGTAGCCCATAGTTCATTTAGCTTTTATTTCCTCTGTTTTTTGAAGATCTTGAAGGTATGTTTCTTACGGCTGGCAGCTGAATCTGTGTCTTCTCCTGTTGAACCACTATCTTCCTCTAGAGGGCTCTTCTTGGAGGACAGCTGTGGGATGCGGCTGTTGGCTTTAGCTCCCACCACTCCTACCTGCCCTCCTGTTGGTGATGGTGTGTCAGGTTCAGTGGAGTTTGGGCTGAGTGAGCGAGATGACTCAGACAGACTGTTGATCTCTCCCAGGCTGTACACCTTCTTCATGAGTATGGGGCTGTCGGGACCTCCCTCATGAACACGGGTCCCTCCATTGGGGGTGTGAGCATGCAGTGAGACGGCATCATCTGCTCGGTTGGACAGGCCGTGCATGAGAGAAGTGGGCTTGATTAGGTGGCCTTTGGAGCTGTAGGCAGACAGTCGATCACCAACTTGTGAAAGGGACAAAGAGGAGTCTGAGTCGGAGCGATTTAGATCCCTGCAGGAAGAAAAATTCACAAGTTAGAGAAGGAAAAATCAGATCCAAGGAATGTTTAAAAGCAGCTTTGCATGCTTGAGTTTATCTACACTATGCCTTGAAAGTCACGGACACGCAGGGCACAGGCTGGATAGTGCGGCTCCACACTTGTTAGTTGAGCAGGCAAAGAACAGGAGGAACACTGAGAGGTTGAAAGAGAGTAAATGCAAAGTCTCTGTAATGGCTTAAAAACAGCAAAGGATGAGAAATTTTATAAAAGAAAAAAAAATTACAAAATAAAATGGAAACATAACAAAATGAATATACTAAGGGAAGTGTATCTACTCTACATGTGTTATCAAGGTAAAACCATGACAGGTGGTGTAAAAACACCCACGCACATGCAAAGTGTGTGGAGAATGGAGACAGATGGGTACCCGAAACTGTCGCTGCACGAGGAGTGCACTTTGGAGACATCTGAGAATGACAAATCAGGAATAGGATCCATGGGCTGGAAAGAAGCATGGTATGCATGGGAATGAGGGGTTGCACTGCCACCCACAAAGCTGGGTAAGCAGGAAGAAGATGAGGATAAGGATGATGACGACTGAGGAATTTGGCTGGAAGTAAAGATTATGGACGGGTGAGAAACGGCCGAGGAGAGGGGAGGCAGAGGGAGACAATCGAGCTGCCCAAACGAGTGGCTGCGTGAATGTCTGAAGGTAGCCCTAGGCCTCGAATGGTAGGGGGTTCCCTCGCCCTGCTGCCCTGCCAACAGGCAACTCTCTACCAACCTCTGGGAGCCCAGGGCCAGCTGGGGATCAATGTGGCGTTGGCGCAGAGACATCATACTGGGAGCTGTTGGCACAAAATAACAGCGGTAGTAACATTAACATAAAATAAATGGCTGATGGAAAAAGTGAGAACAATGAGAAAATCACTGAAAAGATGCTTTAGTCTTTGGAAACGTTACACATTATTAAATATAAAAATACACAAATTTTGGCCTCTTTACTCCACAATAGTGATGCATATCAGTAAAATCCCAACACTTGTTTAATCTTTCCATCTAATAAAGGCAAATTATAAGAATATAATAAGTTTAAATAGGAAAAAATTGTTTCTTTAAAAAAGAAAAACAAATACAAAACAATAGTGGAGTAGAAAAAAGGGGTTTGTCTGGAGGAGGGGCAACATTTAGGAGGAGGATTTCAATACCAAGCAAGCAACTAAGGTCAGGTCAGGGGTGTTTTTAAATGAAGGCAGCATGGAGAAGGTTTTTTTTTTTTTTTTTATTACAGCTGGGTCCATCTGGAGCATACTGCCAGTTAAAATGTATGAAAACTCTTTTTAGGCAAAAGTGGAGATGGGAAGGTCAGACTGAGGACTGAAGTGGGGCATGAATAAATGGCCAACCAGGATATTTCCACACGGGCTGACAGTCTGAACCAATGGACCACAGGTCACTAGCTCGCCGTTCCAACAGTCGATTGCCATCTGTAGTTGGACCAATGAGACAGCAGTGGGAGCCAAATACCAGAGAAGTGGTGGAGGGAGAGAGGGGAGTGAGACAGGCAGTGTAATTAATGTTGATTAAACACTTGTTCACTTGTGCAGCAAATTGGAGCTCCAGTTACCTAAACCCATAACCTAACATATAAAGTCAAATATGGTTTGAAACCGACATATGTATAAAAATGTATGAATTCTACAAGAACTGTAAGGTGTGTAAGAATTTGAGTTGTGTTTTTTGGTGTTCCTATCTTGGTCCTAAATAGGAATATAATTCTGGCAGTGACTACATCTGAAGTATTTCCTTTTTTGGCATCCTTCGAAAAAAAAAAAACAAAAAAAACCTGATCCAACATATCTATAACACGTAACATGACACAAGCACTACAAATCGGTCACACAAAAAATTGTTCTCTTTAAGAAGTATATTTTTCTTTGGGTTTCAGTTTCCAGAGGAAAATCATGGCAATCTTCAGTTTCAATAATTTACTGAATGAAATAAACAAATGTATCCAAAATAACAGTTAACAAAAAGGCAAGTGGTATCGTGTGTAAAACAACAAGACAATTATCTGAATTTACATAGTGTGAAGTGTAAAACACCATTCAATACTCATTTTCGACATGTCTAACCCCCACTACCGTCAGCACCATGGAGGCAACAATAATACATGTAGCATTAGGTCCAAATTGTCATGTGAGCTGATTTTTGGATTTCCCAAGCAGAGCCTTGGAGGAAGGTTTAGGGATTTTTTTGCTAATCCCCACTGAAAGGCTGAGCGTTTCGGAGGAACTCTTACATGGCAGAGTTCCGGGTACGATATCCTCGTCCATGTCGTCCATGTCGTCAGACATGATGAAGTGCTGAGGTGTAGCTCTGCCGCCCATGAAAGTGGGGTCGAGGTTGAGGGCCGAGGCCAGTGATGGGAGGCCTGGATTGTTGACGATGGTAAAACCCGTTAGAATCTCTATCTGCTGCCAGCGATGCAGCCTCTCTCGCAGAGCAGCGGTCACCTCGCCAAGGGCTTGTCTGCAAAAGATCAGAAGAAAGTATTTAAAAGAAAACTTTGCAAAGAGGAGAATGTATGAAATGTATGTATGAAATCATCTTTCCTCAGCTTTTATTTTTTAACAACATATCAACGCACAATTAAGAGTCTCTAACTTACTTGGCTGCTAATATTTTGTGGTCCACATCATCCAGGGAGGAGCTGTGAGCCACATGGAAAGTCCCAAAGAGAGTGTTCCTCTTTTTCTTTATCTTCTCTGCCTGCGAAAGCAAGTGACCAAGGACTTATCAAGGTAAGCAGGAGGAAGTGGAAAGTGGTGCCCAGGTTACAACAACTGACCAAATATTTAAGAACAGGAAAAGCTTCATGGGTAATGAATACAGAATTTGTGGAAGTTTACCATTTTTGGATATTAAATTATTAGCATAAAGCTCTATCTTTATGATATTCTATTTGTTTAACATACACAAGGAAATGTATATATATTTTTCATGCTAACCCCTTCTTTGGCCACCAGGAGTTGCCGTTCGGCATTTTGCTTCTTGATGTTGTAGTACTGCACTTCCACCTCATGGGTGAGCTGCAGCCATTTCTGTAGAGACTCTGGTGGCGACCAGCTACTCCGTGACTCCAACTCCTTCTCTGCCTTCTTCAATGCCATGCGCACCTGCAACAAGTTTCAACTATTAGCCATACTAGATGAGCACATAAGGAAAAATGGACCCACAATCTGCCAACAATTTTTAGCCTTTTCCATATCCACAAATAACCCAATCCCACACACTGAAAGCTCAGATGTAACCTCAAACCTGAATAAAGGTGTCTGCGTAAATGGCCCCCCATTTTCAAACATGAATTTTGGACAATTTATGTAAAATCAAGTCCGAACATTTCCATAGTTGCCCCTTCTCAACTGCACACATCAGGAGAGTCTCGGCATCACGCAGGTTTGGCCACCATTTACCTGTTAATTACCTATATCCACGATTACCTGCACTATTCTTTAAATGGGTACAACTGGTACTACGCAGCAGGGGTTTCAAATCTAGTAAAGTTCAGGCTTGTATTTAATGAAAACAGCACATATATGGACTGTAGAAGCCCTGCTTAATCCCAAATTAGCAGGACAGTCAAATGTGACAAAAGCATCAGAATTAGTGCACTGTGATAATCCTCCAAGCACAAACAGTTTCACTTATGTACGTGGGCTGAACTGTGCTGCTTCTGCCAAATTCCAAAGGACAAAGACTTGAGTGGGTGTATTTACACTATAGCTAGTGTGAATCTGAAAGACCTAAACATACTGTGCCGATGCCACCTTGGAAGTCTTCTTCTCTATTTACTCAAATTCACTGCTTCTACTTTGTGGACTACAGATTGCGTTTAAATGTAACTGATCAGACTGCAACCATTACCTGTTCGAGCTCTTCTTCTGCATACTTTTGGCGACTCAGCTCATTCTCTGTGCCTTCACGCAGCTCTCTTAATCGTTGGGCCTCCTGCTTAGCAGCGTTTATCTCATCCCTCAGCTTCTGCTCGAGATTTACCTTCTCTACTTCAACTGTTCGATGCTCCTCCTGGGCAATCTGCAACCTAAGGAAAAAAGGACCAAAGGTCATGCTCAATTTTTAGTCAGTGGCTGCTTACTAAGCCCAAGCAACTGAAGCCGTGTTGGAGCTATTGTTATTTTCTATGAACTATGGAGATGTGCTTAGGTTTGAGCAACCCTGGTCAAAATTTCTGTTACAGATTGTTGGCTGTCTAGCAGTCACTGCTCTTTTGTTGTCTAATCAAAAATTTTGGATTATATTTAAATCAGTGGATTGAGAGGGCCAAGGCAAAACATTCAGGTCGATCCTCTTGAGGTAGTCCATGGTGCATTTTTTAGGGTATATTTAGGATCATTATCCGGTTGTATAATCCAGACTCTTGTCATCTTCAGCTTTTAGCAACAGACTGCTCCCAGAATAAACTGCCTTTATATTATTCAGCTATTTAGTACATTCCTCCCTCTATCAGTGAAAATGTTCCATGTACCACTGGCTGCAGCACAAGCCCAAAGCATGATCAATCAACCCTTGTACTAACAGTTGGAAAGTTCTTTTTGTGTAACTGTAGCACCCTTTCATCTCCAAACATACCTTTGCTCATCACAGCAAATAAGTTCTATTTTAATCTTATCCTCCAACCTCAGGATTAATTTCTAGACTGTATCAGGCTTGTTTAGAGGTTTATATGCATGGCTTTAATGCTGAATTTTGTGATAAGCAAGCAGGATTTTGAAGACTGCACAGTGGAAAAAATGCACCATCAGTCTGCCAAGGATTTTTTTAGTCAAAGAGAAATTTTGATTTACCTTTCCAGCTATCCTAGTAGCATCAGTTTTTTTCAGTGTTCCAGACCTTAACTTGACCACCACCGATCCTGCTAAATACCATTTCTTAATTAGGTTAAATGCTTTGGCGTCTTCAAAAAAGGCTTTTCCTGCCTTCTGGGCAGTGCTCAGTGCTGCACCGGCTTAAAGGAGCCCTTGAGTGCTAGTTGTTATGACAAGTATTAGAGAGGCAGAGGATTTATAAAGCTTTGACTTTTGGTAAAAGGTACCTGGAATCAAATTTTAAATCTTTTGTGTTTCTTGTTCTTTTTTACTCAACAATTGCAAAACACATTAAGGAGATAGTTTTCTCTCTGACATTATTTCTTTTAGAAAGTTTATCTTGTGCTGAAATCAACAGAAATGTTTACTAGGGGTGCCTAGATTGCATGCCATAGTAGGCATTGCATCAGCCATGCATCACCAGAAACAGCTAACATGTAGAAGAGCAAAGGACTGTGGTCAGCTGCTAGGCAGCTCACAATAATCTGACATCAGAGGAAGCAGAGCCAAGAAGAGAACAGCTGTCAGGATTTAAGTTTAGAACAGTACAGTGTGGCACCCAGTGCTCCTGTAGAGTTCTGAACATGCAAGTGGTGGATATAATTAGACTAGCCTTTAAAACAAAAACAAAAAAAGGGAAAAAAAAAAGCCTTTGAAAGCGGGCTTGTCACCAATAACACGATTGTTTTCACTGAGACACACACCATTCCGATATACTCTCATCTGTAACCATTCAGGTCCAACTAAACCCGTGATGTGGTTACATTTATGCAGGACTTTGTAATATTTTTCAATTGAAAAATGTCACTGGGCTTGATAGCCTGATGAATATGACAAGTCCCAGAACTACAGTACTACATATACTGTGATACAACAAAATAAATGCTGTTGTTTTCAAATTTCTGTTTTGTTGTTTTGTTAAACATGTGGCACAAGGGCAGAACGTACAAACACATTTCAGTCACCAGGGAGCAGCACTTTCCCCCACTGAGGCTGAACACAACAGCAGAAGTAGTACACAAGTGCAGAGAATTGAAACTTGATCCAGACCATGAGCTATGGAAAATGTTGCTGGTGGGCAGTCCTGCTAATGCTTTCGACCCTGACCTCTGCCATTCTCTAGCTAAAATTTGAAAGCACTGGCTGAGTAACAGTGTCCACAGAGTAGATGCCAAATTCTGTTCCTGAATGAAATGACCTGAATTACAGAGCTTAAAGAATGCAGACACAATGTCTCTGCAGACTTTGCAGGTAATGTTACTGAATACACACTGATATTATAAGACATACATAGCCTTATATGCCCAACCTTTAAGTTTTTTTCACATGCAATACAAGCTGTCCCTGTCACCTGTCCTTTTTCAGGCCTTTCATCTGCACACCACACCCAAATTCAAATGTGGGTGAATTGCATCAGAGCTGACATGTTTAACAGTCATGCTTAAAACACTCGCCCACCAGTGAAGGGGGAGGCCAGGTCAAAGAGTGTTGTAAAAGTCACCCAGGAAATCCAGCTCTCGTCACAACCTCCTTACACTGTCTCCCAACAGTGAAGCCATGTTTGGACCAGGCTACTTGACAGCATCGCAGGATCTGCTTAAAGGTATGGAAAGAGAGCAGCTGGCTGCAGGGATCAGTAGGAAACACACAACTAAAGACAGAGCACAAACCTCTCAAGCTGCTGATTTTTGTGTGGCGGTCTTATTGAAACAAGCATGCCTGAAAAACCTGCTGCCTGTCTGATAGCCTATTATACCAGAACCTGCATATTCTTTGGCATTCATATTGTCTCAGAAATGCACACAATACCCATGCTTGCACAGTAATGCAGCCCTATAATCCTCATGACCTCATACTATTGGTTTTGAAATGACTTGACTCAACACAAGTATTTGATCCCGTGGTCTAGCCTTTTCTGTCATAGCATTTATTATGCTAGAAAAAGTCGCATGCAGTATTGCCAAAAATAGAACGCCCTTTTTGCATGCAGTCACACTTTTGCACAAGCCCGCATGCTTTTCCTGCCACTCTAACCCACAATCCTCTGAGCCAACTACACATAAAGCAAGAGGGTCAAAGCTCAAAGCACACCGATTTGAGGCAGCTGCAGTTCCCACTGAAGCTCTCAACTTGCATTTCAGATATTTTTAATTAAATAGAATTTAAATGACCTCTATGGCCAAAATGAACTGAGTTGAAGTTTAAAATGCAGCTGAACAAAACACTGCTGAATTGTAACAGGCAAATTTTACTGCAGTGCTGAACAAACAAGCATAATTCAGGGATCTGAGCAGTTCCTGTAAAGCACTATACTACTATCTGCAGACAGACAAACTACTAATAAGTATTACGCACAACCATGGTGCAGACTGTTTACTTGCATGGGATACTAAATTATGTCTGCACTTGCTGGCCTTTAATATTTACTTAAGGTTTGCCACTGTGATCTGTAGAGGAGAATTAACTATGCGTACTTAGCTTAGCAAAAAAAGGAAAGTCAAAATCCACTTCAAAGATGCTAGTGGCAGGTGTTTTACAAACAGTCAAAGTATAAATCCACAGAGTCAACACAAAGACTAACTTGGCAGCGTCAGAAGGACAGAGTTTGACCTCACTGATTTGTCCCCATTTAAGCCATCAGTTGCACTGTTTGTTGGAATTCAGCAGGAAACTCCCACAAAACACTTTTCCCTCCACCTAGTGTACTGAAAGGAAAAGGAACTAACAAAGAACATGTCTGTTACAAAAATATGCTGATGCAGGAGATAAAGGTGCAACTGTAAAAAAATCAAGAATCCATGACAGACACAAACATTAGTTTCAGTTCAGTCAGTAAGCACTGACAAAGCATAAAATGAATATTTCAAAAGCCTGTCTCTTGAACAGCCCATTTATCCCCCATTTAACATACAAACATTAACGTATGTGGGTAATAAGGGCAGTCAAAGAAAAATTTGCAACAAGAGTTCACCTCTCCCTTTGTTCTCAAGAATAAAGACAAGAATGTTACGCAGTTATGTGGCTCTTTCCAGTGGCCTGAGCTTATTCCTTTTTTAAATTTACCTGAAGATGACCTCTCCCCAGTGGATAAACTGTGTTAGAGATGCAAAACCATAAAATGGGAATCTCTTTGCACCTTCAAGCTCAAAAACCTTTGGTTCATGTATCACGTCAAAACTGAGTTCAAGTCTCCTTGAAAGGCAAAATAGGATATGCACTTCAAAGCACATTCTGAGCATTCCTTCAGGTATTAGCAGGACTAAAATAGTTAGATTAGCCTTTCTTTTATTCACCAATTCATGTAGCTTTACTTTAAAACACTGAAATTTCATCTCATTTCAAATCTTAAATCACAAGACAGGCTGGAATGATCCGATGGCCAAAAAACTCCTCAGAGTATGAAATATTTTTCATTATAAGATATAAGAAAGGGCAAAGTATAAAACGTGCGATTCAAAAGTTGTTTTTTAAAGAGTTCTAAAATTCTAAAAGGTTTAGCCCTGAGGTTTGGCCACCATTTTACAAATTCCCAAGATTTTTCTCTTCTAAAAGAAAAGTGTGATTTTGATCACTGGTACTTACAATGTGTACTTTTAAACAATTTGTCAGAGTATAGTCAGAAGTGATGGCTGGAGACTAAATTAAGAATTACCTTTACGACTACGCAGATATGGAGGCTATAAAACTGCAGCCAATGCTACCAGTAATAAGCAGTGTTTTAGTTTGTTAAATAAAGAAGTAAGCATGCCTTGATCACATGCATCTGCAGCCAGTTAATGTGTGACTTGCTGTGACATGCTCGTGTATGAAGCCAGAAAAATAAATAAAACAGCAGAAAAAAACCCCTCATGCAATCAGACAGCTTCACGAATGCATGAAGCAAACCTTCCACCATTGATCCAAAGACTTTGGCTTCACTAAATTAGTCACCTGCTTGAACATAAAAACGCTCCGTGGAATGGGTCCATAGAGGCCTGATGATAACTAAGTATAAACACATAAGTGCCCGGTGCTAGAGCAGGTCTGCCAGTCTTTTATAACATAACACAAGTTCCTATTTGAGAACAATGAATGCCATTAATCAAACCTTTCCCAGGATTGTGTGCAAACCTGGAAAAACTATATACAAATCCAAACAATCAAACCAGAAAAACATTGAAAGTTGACAGCAAAAGAACTAGGGAGTAACCCTGCAAACATGCTACAACGAGTCAGGCCGTTGCTTTGATTGTCATTCAAGGTTGGATATCAGCAGAATGTTCAAGTGGAAACTAAAAATCTTCTGTTCACTTGTGACCTCCACCATTTAGAATCAGTAAATGTTGGAGGTTTACAGCTCAATAAGCTAATAAGCTACTAATGTCAGAAATAACCGTTTACAGCTGATTATTATAGCACACAGTTTAATGTATGAGAGTTATCCTCAGACAAGTGGATGATGAGTTTAAATGTATTAAAAGCTCAAAAGTTCTCATGTGAAGACAAAAATAACAGTTTCATATTAAATCTAAAATGAACGCCATGTGCAGAAAATACAATTAAATGCAATAGAGCTTGTGTTGGTGTTGGGAAAAACCCTCACTTCTTTTGTAGGTCATGCAGACTCTGCTCAGCTCTCTGCAGGCCCTCTAGGTCCTTCATCATCTTCTTCATATGGTCCTTAGAGTAGCGGTTCTGGATGTAGGCAAACCAGCATCCACCCATGCCTATGACTATTGACACGACCAGCATGAAGTCCTTCAAGTGGTTATGTCTATTCACTGAATGAAATAAAAAGACATGAGGTTACATTTTAGTAAGACAAGAAACTAAGTCATTAAGCAGGCCTATAGATGAGGAGATGCATTTTGGTCAGCAACATGTATTATAGGATAAAGCTGTTTAACAACACAGAAATTTTACAAGAATGTGGTGTGAAACTTGAATCTCATAGTCATATTGCAACTGCTGTGGAGTGACACAAATAGAAGGCTCACCAGCACAATTTCAGGTTGCGGTGAGAGGGACCCAGTGCAAAAGACCACGATAAAGACAGCTTAACACGACCTATTTTAATCTGGGGAAGATGTGAAGCTAAAGCTCAAACTTTAGCTGCAACTATAAGTATTCATTGACGTTATCACTGTGAGGGTTTTATAGATTTTCAGAGTCACAATAGCTTGGAATCAAGTATCCTACTTGTAAGAACACATCCCATATTCAGATCCCTTTACAACCACTAACAGAATAACTTAAAGTTAAACCCAAGCTGGGAACTAACAACAGATATTTGTCATTTGATGTGTCGAAGAAATAACATGTATGTAGCAGCTAGTGTAGTTTCTCAAAGTTTTGCAAGTTACACAAGTTTTTCTTGCAAAACCTGAGTAGGAGTATACAGGAAAGAACAGTATACTTCCTGGAGTGAGACAAAGGGAAGTAAAATGAATATATCAGTAGATCGTGCCAGCTCGACAGACAGAACTTCTACAACACAAGCTGTAAATCTCAAGTACCTGTACAGCTCAAGTCTTATCAGTTCCACTGAATAAGTAAGAATAACAGGAATGCACTTTGCATACAATATATCCATATCTTTTTAGTCTGACCTGCATGTAGCCTTGGAGGGCAGAAACACAGTTTTTAAAATGAAGGCCAACACTGGACAATCCAGAAGTACAAGCCTGTAAGTTTTTTACCTATTCCAGGCCAAATATTTAGACCACCTGTCAGAATAAGATGAATAAACAGCAAGTTGTGGGCACTTGAGAACCATGCATAGTAACCACAGAATTTTAATCACTCTCTGCCCCTGCCATACATAGATAATGTACAGAATAACTCCTTTTACATTGATGTAAGAATAAAAGCACACAGATAGGTTTTTCACCTCGTTTTGATCAAAATGGGTCAATAACGTCTAGCTGACAGGCAACAGAAGAAAAACCTTATTTTGGTGGTCGCTCCTCCAATAATGTGACCTTGAGTAACAGATCTTTACCTCTTAAATGACCTGGAACACAATAACCCAAAATGAGTCATGCTTACTGAAATGCATGTCTAGTGCATCATAGTTCTTCACTGAGCACAGACGCCAAAATGAAAAACAGGGCATTATCTCTGAGAATGCAATTTCCTGATGCCACTCCTCTGCTGGGCTATTTATTGTAGGCAATTTCCTTTTACATACAGTGAACAAAACATTCAATTTCTTTCAGGAATACCACCAAGAGCGCATCAAGTGACAGGTAATTAGCCGCAGAACTGGAAATAACAGGACCCAAACGAGCTTGGGTTAATTATTACACAACTGTTGGCCAGATTAGGTGCAACCTTTTGTGCAGTGTGTCTTAAAATGCTGCTACGCTTCACAGTTGGTCAGTCTGGCTGTTAGTGGGACCCCCTGGTTTTGAGAGCTTGTCAAAGCCAGACAGCCCTTGCTAATGTCTTCCTGCGAGTGACTCTTACAAAACACATTCACAATGACACATGCCAGACACACACCACTACACACTCTTCCCCTTTCCTGTTTTTTTTTTTTTTTTGTGTGTGTGTGTGTGTGTGTGTGTGTGTGTGTGTGTGTGTGTGTGTGTGTATCTGTGTGCTTAAAGCAAATACCTGGTTCCACTGACTGTTTATTAGATTTTCTTTTTTTCTTTTTGACGTCTCATAAACTCTTCTAAATACACACCTTTACTCTACTTTGAAATTCCTGGGAAATAATTCTCCAGTATCAAAACAATTTTTTAAAAAAACATCTAAACTGCTGACAGGACATATGATATCGAAGACAACCTATCCACTGTGATGTTACAAATCCCTAAGGAGCTAAAAAAAACTGAGAAACCCCTAAAGGATTACAATCTACAAGTGCAGAATTGGAGCAGAGATAGTGGAGAAGAAGAGGATGAGTGGAGTGTTTATTTGCCTCTGTACGCAGAGTGATGTGTCTGGAATACAGAGTAGTGTGGTCTAACAGTCTAAATCTTCCTGAGTCCCTGAAATTGATACAGGTGGTACAGGATTTCCTAAGCTTAAATGATAGCACTGGGTTGAATGAGCATACACCTTTCACAATTGTGGGTTATGTTGTTTATACTCGTACACTGTTGTGTCTGCGTTTTACTAACATGAGTCATGAGTGAAAGCCAATTAATCTTTAACAATAGTTAAATTAACTGGAATTCAGAATGGGGAGAAGACTGTAGGACTTACAGAGTCTATACACAGATTGTTACACCTGTCAGAAGAAACAAACACAAGCTAAACTGGCAAATTATGAGTTACTGCTTCAGTCTAATGAGGAAGCTAGCCACAATTACAGTCTATTACATTATGTTTCACAGAGGTATAATCCTTCCACTAATCAATACGCCACATTTCATTACCAAAGAGTTATTGAGATCTGCTTTGCTGTGATGTGTAGCGTTTCTGGAAAGGTGCTATGGCATAGCTACAGTTAAGATTTAGTGCAGTACTATAAATCAAGCATTGCATAGACCTGGTGACTCTGGCCACAACACTTCACAGGGACAAAGAGCGAATGAAAATGAGAGCAGTAGACCAAATTGGGCAGGATGTTGGTCATGTTGGTAATGAAACTTATTTTCCACAGTAAAACATTTGAACGCAAGAGATTCATATACGGTAGTAGACTGTCTGCTGGGGAAGCCGTGTTTCTAAAAGTCAGACACGACTTGCAAAAAATAAAGTTACATACTCAGTGGTGCTCCAAAGAGTACGGTGTCCAACGATTTGAGCTGCAACTTTTGCACATGGCTTCGATCCAAAATCTTCAGAATAGAGAGTGTCAGAGTGGTGTTCTTTACAGCAAGCCTGAAAGAGACCAGACGTGCATTCATTTCGCAGGAAGAAAGCGGGGGACACACACACACAGACACATACACAACAAAGATTGTAATGCGATCGCTTGACAAGTCCTTAATTCATCAAAGGTAAACTAAAGTAACCCATATCAAAATAAAACAGGTTAACAAAGACAGCCAATTTAATGACTTTAAAAAGTTGTATTAAGTACATAAAAATATCTCCACAGTAATAAGTAAACCAAGACACTTTATCACACACAGTGATGTGTAGGGTTCATAGATCGGTTCAGTTTGAAAAAAGAAAGAAAGGAAAATAAAGTCATGATGATGTCACACCTTGGCATGGCACTTCCATTGAAATTCATCTTGCGAAATGCATCCACATACTGTGGCAGCTCCACATAGCTGATGAGCCATTCCACCACCTTGTCCACTGTCCAATTATACACTGTTGGCAAAAAGAAGAAACAAAATATCCACTATAATTACAATTCTCAGTCTTTATTTTGCACCACATTAGTTGTTCCCAAAGCGACAATTATTCTTTCTGTAGCCCAAAATATAAACACTATGAAAAAAATCCAATCAAACTACAGATAATGGATCAATTATTTACAATGAAAAGTATTTCCTTCAACTCTTATAACAACCTACAAACAATAAAAAAATGTGACAAATACATTCTGCTGGTAAGACGAGTGTATTAGTAATAAGAGAGTGTAGCTGATTTATCGGTTGATCTTTGCTTCCACCCTCACCTATGAATATGAGTACTGGGTAGTGACCAAAAGAGTTAAACTGCGATGGAAATGAGCTTCCACCAGTGATTGGCCGACGCAACCTTAAAGAGAAAGTGAGGAGCTCGGCCATTCAGGAGGGGCTCGGAGTCAAACTTACTTCCCCACAGTAAGTCAGGAATCTATGGGCAGCTGACCAGCATGCCTTTCCAGACACCTACTAGGTGAGGTGTTCCATGCATGTGCTACTAGAAGGCGGCCCCGGGGCAGACCCAGGACACAAGAGAGATTAGATTTATGGTTTGGCTTGGGAATGCCTTGGTGTCCCTCTGGAAGAGGTGGAGGAGAAGAAAGTCTGGGCATCTTGGCACAGACTGCTGCCCCAGGATTAAGACCCAGATACATGACAGAAAATGGATGGATGGACATTCTGCTAACAAATATCATGATTGATATTTAAGACAACATCAGAACTTGAATCAGTCTTCACAGATAATAATCAATTGTAACTCAACAGGATTTCCTTTCTAAAACTTCCTGCTTCTAAATTAAAATACCCCATAAAAGCATGTCTGGCATTATAGCAGTGTTTGTCACTAGTGTTAGCTGTGAATACATATAAGACAAAGGATTTCTATAATCACAAATGTTCCAGATATAAAGACCAAATTACATGCCAGCTTGTCCTCCAGCCTCATTCGTTCTGTTTTTTTATTCATTTTATAATAGTAGAATTCATATTTATTCACGTTTCATAGAGAGAACTCAATAAATAGCTGCAGTATATTTTACTGTCTTGCTATTTTCTAACACAACTGTTTTGAAAGAGAAACTTTGACTGTAATCTTTCACTGTGTTTGAGGATGTTCAAGGAATCCTCCTTGTCAGTTAGATTGTTTTATTTCCTAAATGGATGATTCAGCTCATTCTCAGCCCTCTTCTCATGTGGTGTTCCCCACAGGCCTTCCATTGGGCCATCCACAAATACAGTGCTAGCTTCCACTGTTATGCAGATGATACACAACTTCTAAAGATTCAAGGAATCATGTGGACAGCTGTAGCTTTCCAGCGACAAATTTAAGAGTCGTGTAGCACAACAGTTAGTCAAAGCAATCCAGAAAGGGAATTACACTTCCTTTCTCACGCCAGCAGTTGGTTAGATGACCTCGACTAGATAGAAAATGTTTCACTTGCTTAAAAACAGACTGAAGGCAAAAAATATATAATTCTGAAACCAGAAATAATTAAAGCATGTTTGAATATAGGGCAGCAGAGATTCAAGAGGGAAGAAACCAAGTGTTTCCTGATGTCTGATTCATAGACCTCAGGCAGTCACAACATCTGAAACTAAGTATTAACTATTACTGTAGCAAAGGCTGGAGTAATTTAACCAATGTTCTCCTTTCTAGCTACACTGTAAAAACTTATCTGAGAAACAGCTGTAACCTCATAAACATCAATTCATTTCAAATCTAACACTTGCAGCCGAGAAAAAATGCATCACTATTGCAACTGCATAATACAGGTTGACACAAAATGCATTGTTTGACTGTGTGCATACACATCCTGAATGATCTACGAGATCCCCGCAGCATAACATGCTGACAGGAATAATTGGGGAAGGCAAATCTGATCCCCAGCACCTGGCAGAGAGTCAAAACTGTGAGTTGACTAAGTTAATACATTGCTCCCTTGTACAATAACCCTGTTTCCTTGCTCAGAACCTCTAAAACTTTGTCAAGAAACTGCAATGCAGTGTAAGTCAGTACTGTGAACAAAACTGTGGTAAAAGCAGTCAGAGGAAAGGATGCTAAAAGGTGAGTGCCAGATACAGCACATGAAAGTGCTCTGAGTGAGTATAATAGAATACATTAGTATGGTTAGACATAGTCAGAAAGAAGTGTGACTGAATTTTGTGCTGACAGCTTCAACGATCTTAACTCTGGGCCACTCTGGCAGAACAGTGCACTTTGCTGGGCATGCAATCTTATCAACTACTTTGTGCCTTTGTTAATTGAGTGAAAGGGTCAAGCATGGATAAGCTGTAACACACACTTTCAGTCAGAGGGAAGCACATAAACCTTTATTTACAGGCATATAAAAGCTCTGCCATTCTCTGACTGGTAATCAAAGTCACTAAGACTGCTTCATTAAAAATGAAAATCACTGCTACAATATCAAACATTAAGTAGTGTTTGGAGGTATCAAGTATGCAGAAAAAGGTTTACAACATACAACTCTACATAGAAATGGATGTGAAAGAAAGGCCCTTTTTGCAACAAAACTGTACCTTCAGAGCCCTTCCATGAATTCCACAAGTCCTCCACACTGATGAACTGGTCATCCCCATGGAAGCTGTTATGTTTGGCCTTAGGGTCATGGTAGTTTAAATCTTCTCTCAGGAACTGCAGTATGACAAAGACATTTGTAATGGCTACAAACAAAAACCTTTTACAAGACTTGCATGACAAAATAGCTACACTGTTAAAACATTTGTTTTACAACTGCAATTTCACCACTGAAACTGACAGTGCATTCAAAACTTTGGCTAGCGTATTCTGACCAAACTTTGAGCACATCTTTAAGTCCTTAAAGTTGGCTTTGAAAGATGATACCTTTGTATATCAAACTTAGTTGCTTAATTGAAGTGGTGTGAACTTTGTAAGACAAAAATCAGACCCATTGTAATCGATGCCATGTTCTCCAAACTATCTAAACAAATGTTGCTGCTAAAAGGGGCGAGTGACATCAAGAGTGAAAGGAAAGGGAGTGTCACCGTATATTACCTTGTTGATGTTGCTCCTACAATACAACAGAGGTGTGGACTCGAGTCACATGACTTGGACTCGAGTCAGACTCGAGTCATTAATTTTATGACTTTAGACTTGACTTGAAAAAATGTTCTAAGACTTGTGACTTGACTTGGACTTTTACACCAATGACTTGGGACTTGAATTGGACTTGAACCGGTTTACTTGAAAAGACTTGATATTTTACCCCAAATATAAAATTTAACATGCATATTATATAGAGATTGAAAATGTGACGTCATTCACGGGTAGAACCGCAAAGGATTCTGGGAACTCGTGGCAAGCGGTACTAGCGCACGCAGGCTTTCAATTAAAATCAGTTACACAGCGATAAAAAGAAACACAAAAATGGCAAGAAGCTGTTGTATCATTAACTGCAATAGCCGGTCGCATGACAGCCACGGGAAGCCGACGGGTAAAGAGATCGGTTGTTATCGGATTACGTCGTTGAAGAGAAATTGTTCGAGCCATGTTTCTGAAGTAACAAAGACGCGACTGGATTGCAGCCATTCTAAGACCAAATATAACGTCCCAGAACACTCCAGCTCACAGGTTAGTCTGCTCCAAGCATTTACACGAAGGTCAGTGTTTTTTAGTAGTTAATACGTCATTTTCATAACATAATTAGTGATATAGGTTACAAGCAAGTCTGGCGCTGAACAGAAATTGTCGCGCTATGCTCCTTTATTTATTGTGCATAAATAGTGAATTATCCTGACACAATATTGCGTTTCGCTTCTGTTATTATGGTACACTGACAAAAACATATACTTTTATTCACAGGATAAAACAGGTTTTTTGTATCACTAATTGCCCAGTACGATTACAGCATACAATATTATTGTCACTGCTACATTTCTGTGATGGGTACCAGAAATTATTTCCACTGCTAATTAATTACCGTTGAGCTCAAAGGTCCTATTAATAAACGGTTAATGAATGTGTATTTATGACGACAATTTGTGAGACTGGTAAACTTATGATACGTACGATGGTCTTTCGTTCTACACGGTGCATTTCAAGGTCCTGTACCCATCCGTCGGTAAACTGTTCCTGGGCTTGTTGCAGTGACCGAAAGTTACTAAACTTCATGAGTGTATGCACTCACTCCAAGAACCGTGTAATTATAAATATGCATATAAATATGCTACAATGAGATAGCTGACTTCATCTAACTAGCAAATGTTGTCCAGGCTACGTTGGTGATACAGTTTTTTTTAATGTGTATGATATTTTTGTCATGCGATTTTAAAGCTGGTCCTACAACCGCATCCAAGAATAACATGCAGCTTATCTCAGAACTGTCGGTGAAAATTATTCTTGGAGCTAAGTTTAATTGAGCTGCATTTTAAAGAGGTGCAATTTCACAATTTGTGTATATTTTCTACGTTCACTTTTGTTATGTGTTGAGAAAAACACAGATTTAAAATTACATGGTCTAATATTTACATTTAGCATATAACTGCAACATTATTTTTTCGTTGTTTTTTTTTTTAAAGACTCGAAAGGACTTGAAATTCAAAGTTTCAGACTTGTGACTTGACTCGGACTTTTACACCAGTGACTTGAGACTCGACTCTGACTTGCCTGACATTACTTGAGACTTGACTTGAGACTTGAGGATAAAGACTTGAGACTTACTTGAGACTTGCAAAACAATGACTTGGTCCCACCTCTGCAATACAATATTGCTGTAGGGCAATCACTACAACTAAGGTATCGCCATGTTGTCATATGATAGCTTTGGAACTTGGAAAAAAAATGCAAATGCATGGTTCACACCGAGAGTGAAAACGTTACGTCACAAACCCCATATGAAGATGAGGCTGTGGGGAAAAAACGGTGAGCTCTCAGTTAGGGTTTGTTTACATTTAGGCAGTAAAAGTACTTGGCTATGTTTAGAACGATATCATGAGTTGTGTACAAAACATTAGCCATATAGTTAAAAAAAAAAAAAAAAGCCTTTCAGACAGAACGCCATGAGGGCAAACTTCTCATGTTGCAAAGCTGTGACACCACAAAACATGATCACTTCTAATGAAACCATTACTACAAAGAGGTGCATTGCTTTGTGACAATGCGGAAAGACCACATTTGTAAATGGTGTTTAGGGTTTCTATTGATTGTGAGCACTGTGACCCATTTCACTGCTGTAATAGTTAATCCATCGTTTTAGTGCAATTAAATGCAACTCCTGTGGGATATATCCATTGCCTTCACTCGCTTAACATGAAATAAAACCTAATAAATACCTCACCAGGGATTTTCCCCTCATTATTTAATTGTGCAACACAGAATGCCATTCTCACTTTTGTTCAAAACTATTATACATTTAATCATAAAAACAGCTTTTTTTGTATTCCTTTTAGAGTAAGACAGTGTCATGCTCACTAAACTGTACCAAAGACTGATCGTAATGTAAATTCCACTTGCACTCTCACTGAAATGGTAATTGTCCCTCACTTGCTTTTGGAACCACATTGCTGATTGCCCACTGTATTGTAGGCTAACCCACTCACCAGGTTTTTAAAAATGAACCCTACATAACATCTAGCACTCCCACAAAAGCAGAGTCATGGGTGAAAGACAGTAATAAGTCATGATGCCTTTCTTTCTTGATAGATTTGTGTGGGAAGATTTCACTACAGTGCAGCAAGATGTCTCTGCTGCAGGTGAAATACAGCACTCCCGAACATATTCAATGGAAAATTAGCAGGACCTGTATAATGTGACAGAGTCACCAAGGTTACTGTTAAGAGACCAGATGTACACTTTCATCTTGCTCGTAAAGAAAGCAACTCCCCACCTTATTTAATCACTGTATGATTAACAAGAAAAAGAGGGTTGTCTTGAAGTACTCTTCATCATCATTTTGAGCTTTCCATTTCTTGGCTAAAAGCCACTACACATACGATTGCTCACTGTGCTTCTCTTCATTATTTGCTTTAGGGGGGTTGCATGCCAAGTGCCCCTCTTAAAAGCAGTGATCGTGCCACCTGCTTTGATCTGGCCTCAGCTGCATAACACAGACTGAGCCCGAACCATACCTGAATCAAGTCACCAGAGGCGGCTTTCTCGAGGCCAAAACTTGTAGTTTACACTAAAGCTTACAGTGCAACATTGCACTACTGTACATATGCATATGTATTTTTTTTCTGTTTTGCTTATAATTTATGCTATTGAAGAGAACTACTGTACTGTGCAGTATTACTCTACCATAAGCACAAAGCAGATTGTGGCTTCACAAATCCCCTTTGTGCTACATTTTTTTAAAGAAACTGCAGCATAATTGTCTACAAATCACATGCAAGTTACAACAGGATTTAGTGCAAGAAATACTCTCCCACACCACACCCATCTTCATACTAGGCCTTCATTTGCATGTGTTGTTTTAGGACTGTCTTTTCCATGGTTGTGATTCTACTGTAATGACAAAAGCCGTCAAGAGTATTCAAAAATACCTTTGATTCAACTCTGACAGGCAAGGGTAGAAAGAATGCCAGCTATGCTTTCTAAGCCAGTAAATACACCAGGTTAATTATTTGACAAGGGAAAAAGGTATATCAGCAAGAGCACTGGCGTGCAACAGGATGAACCTACCAGTTAGACAGTCATTATCTGGCCACCTTTGGAGCAAAATCTACAAAATTTTAGATGACAGAGGGTTTAAAGTAACAGCATAGCCACTATATTAGGTACACTCATTCAACTAGGGCTGGGCCATATCATACCGTTCATGGTAATGCCGGTACAATGTTAGGCAACGATAAGAAAATAAAATATTGCGATAGAATATGGGTAAAACGTGCATGCGCAATGCTTTTGTTTTCATACGCACATGGCCGAAAAAGCATGGCGGCAACGGAGAATGAGAAAGGGGAAAGCGGATCGTTGAGTGAAACGGATGAACCAGAATTGGTTTGTAAAAATGCTGCAACTTCAGTGGTGTTTATGCAGAGCTACTGGTCCCATAGGCTCACCAAAATTGGACAGAAAAACCATGATAAGAAAACCTATGCCTGTTCTGATAAGTCGCAATTCCTACTGTGATTTAGATATTTGACTTTGTCAGAGACGATATGAAAGGATGGATCCATCCTACCTTGTATCAGTGGTTCAGGCTGCTGTTGGTGGTGTAATTGTGTGGGTGATCGTTTCTTGGCACAGTTTGTGGCCTTTAGTACCAACTGAGTGTAATTTATATGTCACAGCCTACCTAAGTATTGTTAATAGTACCTTTATAACCACAGTTTGCCCACATTCCAATGTGCAATGTCTGAAAGCTCAAATCCTCTCAAACTAGCATTTTGAGAATGACAATGAGTATATAAGGCTCCGAGCACTGTCAGCTTCAGCTCTAGTGAAGTGTGTCCAAGCCTTAGAACACTCCCTCACTAAGAGCAGGATCTCAGCTGGTTGTATCCCTGCCCCTCACTCACAGACTTCAGGAGAAAGAGCTCTCTTTTGAATTGTGAAGAGGGAAAGAAAGAAAAACCCCACCAAAGAAGGATGTCTTATTCTTAGAGCAAGTTAGAAACTGTGTCAGTGAGATAAAACACAAAAGATAACCCTTTGTATCAATATCACTTCACTTCTCCAACACAGAGGGCAGAATTGATATTGTTAGAGTATAGCAACACTTCAGTCTTGTTTAACTTAGAGGGCTTTTCAGGTTGTTACTTACGCCATCTGTCTCTACGACATCTACATTGCCGTTTGCATCATCATCCATCTGCTTATGGATATTACGGATAGCTTCAAAGGTGAGAAAGGCATTTTCATCCTTGCATAGTGGCTCATCAATGCGACAAAAATCTGGTGAAGAAACAGAAGTCATATCCACAAGTTGTTAAGTGACAAAGGTCCACGAATTCGTCGACTAATATTTAGTTTTTTCCTTATTCTACAATTACTAATTTACTTTTTACAATCACCAAAAATACCAAACAAACAAAAACAGACAAAAAAAGCACAACTGGGTAAAGAGTAGATGTAACTATGCACAGATAAACAAAAAACATTTATATAACATTAGAGGTTTTTGTAAAAAATAATGTCTAAGATGTTCTTTTTTGCGCTTAGCACTTCATTTGTAACACTGCAACACTGTGATGCAATAAAGGCTAATAGCTTTTAATCTTGTGTGCACTTTCCTGCAGAAAAGACAGAAAACCTTCTCAATGTCCCCTGCTGAATTGGCTTCCCCACAGCACTCTCTTTAGCAAAGATAACTGAACTGCAACATTCCTTGGCTGCATAGGAAGGCTTGTTTATATAAGGCCTTTCACTTACTGCGGGCTGTTACAAAGGCAGGTACTTTTGACTGTATCTGCTACACCTATGTGTAGACCAAAAACAGACCATTCACTGAACTGAATCGATGAGTGTAGAGGCATCATAATTTTAGATGTCATTGTCACTATTCTGTTTAATGTCAAGAAACTCAGGTTTGCTATTCTACAGGCTTTAGTATTGTATAAAAATATCCGTATGTAGGACTCTAATTATACAGAAATCAAAATGGACATCTCTTATGATGTCCCTGCGTGCCCACTGTTTTGCTGTGTCACTTTGCTTCCTGAGGGATTACTGATCCTCTGCTAGATATGAGATGATGACACCACTCCCATTAAGAGGAAAACATTTTTGCATGTGTGCAGCAATGGCAGATTTAAGAGTGTGTGTGCATTCCTTGATTGAATGCAGCACAGTTCAGGTAAACTTACAAGAACAGTACTCATGAAAGCTTCATATTCTATTGATTTCAAATCTATCTTCTAAATCTATCTTGTATGAACTATATGCAGCTCTGATCTCAGGTATATCTCAGACACTATTTTAACCAATGAAGGGAATGACTAATATTACAAAACAACAAGTTTAGAAAACATAAGTAAGATTAAGAAGCATATATTAAAGCAGTAAGCTTTGCTACACAATTGACTAAATTTTAACCACAAAAGGAAACGATGAAGAAAAGAGTTAAAAGGGAAGCACGCCTTGCCTGCATGCCAACAAGAAATAGTGGTCAAGACTTCCTTTCTGGGTCTGAACTTGGATTTTTTACAGCAACAACATACTCCTGGAGAAACATTTTTATGGAACTTTTTAATCACACTACAGATTACTGACAAAAACCTTGATTCTAGGTTGAAAACTGAGCAGTGTTGACTATCAGGCAAGGATTCTTCTTTTTGTTGTACCATCTTTCCCATAAAATGGTGTAGCAGTATGCAAACATAACCTCACTTCCCCTTTCATAAATGAGCTCATGCAGCTTCATCATTAATCAATGACACCCACATTGTTTTTTTTGTTTTTTTCTCAACTATAACAGACTGCAGGCATTTGGCTTGCATTGTGCCGGAGGTTACAGTGTAATGCCCCCTCCTACTGATCAACACATCATACCAATCCATGTTTTGTTAATTCCCAGAACTGGATGTTTTGACATGCAGGCTTAGCAATTAAGGACAGAGAACAGAGAGTAAAAATGTCACAGATTAATACCTGAAATAATTTCTGTCCATGATATTGTGTCTGTAAGCCTATAAAACTTTTTTAACTTGCAAAATGTACCTTATGGTCTACATGACAACACAAAAGATAGAAATAGGAAGGATAGTGTGGGTGAACTTCCGTGTAGTTATAAGTTCATTTGTGAGCATGCACGCTTTCAACTTTTAGCAAACTTGCAAAGCCACATACCACAAAGTGATTACTCACTTTCAACGTTAACACACTTTGCGTTAAACAAAAAAACAAAAAAACAAAAAAAAAAACAGTTATTCTAGTAAAAAGTCTACCACCTGTAACACTCTCAAACGCCAAACTTGGCCTTCTCTCTCTTTCTCATTTGGCTTGCAAACCTCCAGAGACACAAGATAAGATATTTGCATATATATATATATATATATATATTTTTTTTTAAAAAGAGCTCAGGTTACTCACGTCAATCTGTGAGCTTCCATTTAGATGAAGAATACACCCATAGCTTTTCCACCCCATAAATCCTTCTTCCACGGTCTCCCATGATAATTTAGAATACCAGTCAAGCTTTAAAAATCACTGTCACATCAAGAATAAATTATATGGCACACTGAAATTTTTAGGAGAAAAATACATTTGAAGTGCATCATCTCTACTGATGCGTGTAGACGATTTGGGCAGTTTCCCATTTCACTGCACTGTTCAATAATAAAAATGCAGAAATGATTAATTCAGTGGTACTGGTTTGCTATTCAAAAAAGTATAGAAACGATTTACAAGGTAAAAAAATAAAAATCCATTGTAATCCAATAAAAAAAAATCATTAAACTAGCGGACTTCTAAATAACAAGGTTATAATTGGCTGGTGCGCCTTTGTCTTTTGTGCTACAAGTAGTTGGAAAATAATTATTCTAATCTATTATTTACTGGAAATAAAATGCCTACATTCACCCAATAGTCATTCTTTCCACTAATGTTTTTTTTTTGATGAACTGCTTATTGTTTGACTCAGTGGCTAGATCGAAGTAGGAGGACAGGGCTTAATGGCAAATGCCAGCCAGACTATTCTCAGCATGGCTACATTTAGTGCCTGCACACAATCGCAATGTTGTGACACAGACTGCTGTCCTCAAACAGGCGGTATAGTGTGTGTCAAGAGGGATACAATTACATCTTTCACGGTTTGCTATAACAAATTATTGCCATGATTGATTACTCACCTCGCATTCCATTTTCAGCAAGCTGACTGTCCACCGGTGTAGGTGAACTTGGCTTTTCAGTCCAACTTTCTCCAACGAGACACAAACACAATATCCACAAGCTCAAGGATCTGTGGAGCTCCATGACTTGTGTACGCTGGAAATAAGATAAGAGTCCATCAAACACTCTGACAACTCTTGCATAACACATTCGGAGTGTAGTGGTGGTATATTACAACATATGACCGCTTTCCCAGGGACAGGGAACTATGTTAAGCAGCTTATAGCACACCAAGAAATGCTGTTACATAAAGCTCACTTGTCATGTGTGACTCTTCTTCCTGAATGAGCCATCGAACAGTCATTAGCTTACTAATACCTGGTTGTAGCTAAGGTAACCTTTAAGCCATTACTATGCTGGTTTAGTTGGTATGTGGCCTTTTTATCCCTATAATTCCTCAAAATATCACTTCAGGAAGAGAAGTAAAAAGATTATGAGAAAGTGACAGAAGTCTGGTCCGTCTCGTAGTTTGATGTCTAAAAAGGGCTTGGCGTGCTAGCTAGCTAGCTAGCTCGACATCTCCGTTAACTCGACAATTGGGTGTAATAGCCTCCAATGGAAAAATAACAGTCTAACCCGCCTCATATAGACGCTTCTATAGTTTTCAGATGGAGGTGTTTATTTCACTGTCGACTTGCTGCATTTTCTACAGGCGCACATTAGCGACTGCTGACGTTTAGCTAACCACAAGAGAGAGCGCTACCGACGAGGGATTGTAGTTTTTAATCTACGCTGGATGCTACTACAGGCACACCACAACACAGGATAAAGTTACCTGTCATGTATTGGAGCAAGCAGGTCTGTCTTTTCAGCTCTCTGTTAACATCGCAAGAGACGACTGGTCCCGCGTAGCTTAAGCACGGCGAACTCCACCTCCTGTGAGAGGTCTCGCTCTTCCACCGACCGAGAGACCGAACCGAAAAAGCTGCAGAATGTGGACAGACGTGAACTGTCTTCCTCTACAGTGCAAAGGCACTAGTACTCCCTCCTCCTCCGTATAGTCATCATCGGCTAATGTCGCCCCCTAGCGTTTGGAGTATAGGCTATACTTGATCCAAGCGTCCAAGCTGAAGAGAGACATTAAGACATCGAGTATTTTTGCAATAATGAGGAAAAAAAATATTAGTCTCTTTATCACCTTTTTTTTTTTTTACTATAATAGAATATTATACAACATTTAAATCAGAATCAGAATCAGGATACTTTATTGATCCCTGGGGGAAATTATTTTTTGTTACAGTGCTCCATTATAAACCAACATTAAGACAAGACAGACAATACACTAACTAAGAATAGTACAATATATACATATACATACATACATACATACATAAGTCACTCATAAATAAATAGCTGAAAAAGAAACATGTGTAGTTGTAGCAGCAAACAGTGTGTTAAGTGGATGCGTTGTACAGGGAGATGGCCACAGGCAGGAAAGATTTCCTGTGTCGTTCAGTGGTGCTTTTCGGTAATCTCAGTCTCTCACTGAATGAGCTCCTGTGACTGACCAGCATGTCATGGAGTGGGTGGGAGGTGTTATCCAACATTGTCTTTATCTTGGATAGCATCCGCCTCTCCGACACCACCTTGAGGGAGTCCAGCTCCATCCCCACAACATTGCTGGCCTTACGGATTAGTTTATTGAGTCTGTTGGCATCTGCGACCCTCAGCCTGCTCCCCCAGCATGCAACAGCATACAGGATCGCACTGGCCACAACAGACTCATAGAAAATCCTGAGCATTTTCTGGCAGATGTTGAAGGACCTCAGTCGCCTCAAAAAATAGAGACGACTCTGGCCCTTCCTGTAAAGTGCTGTGGTGTTTTTAGCCCAGTCCAGTTTATTGTCAATGTGTACTCCAAGGTATTTATAGTCCTCCACAATGTCAACACTGACCCCCTGGATTGAAACAGGGGTCAAGTGTTTCCTGGTCTTCCTGAAGTCCACGATCAGTTCCTTGGTCTTTGCCACGTTGAGCTGCAGATGATTCTGCTCACACCACGTGACAAAGGAGTCGACCACAGCCCGGTACTCTGTCTCATCATCCCTGTTGATGCATCCAACCACCGCAGAGTCATCAGAAAACTTCTGAAGATGGCAGGTCTCTGTGCAGTGGCTGAAGTCTGTGGTGTAGAGGGTGAAGAGGAAGGGGGAGAGGACAGTCCCCTGTGGTGCCCCTGTGTTGCTGATCACCTTGTCAGACACACACTGTGGGAAACGTACATATTGTGGTCTTCCTGTCAGGTAATCAACAATCCAGGACACCAGAGAAGCATCCACCTGCATCGCTGCTAACTTATCACCCAGGAGGGTCGGCCTGATGGTGTTGAAAGCACTGGAAAAGTCAAAAAACATGACCCTCACAGTGCTCGCCGGCTGATTAAAACAAAAACTCTGACTTTTTCAATCTCTGCTCTTTGTAGAGTTACACAGCTGAATTCAATAAGCTATAACCAGATTTTACACAAGCCGTCATGGCTGATGGAGTCCATCCCAGATACCATGAGATGAGAGGTGGGGTTCACCCTGGACAGGTCGTCAGTCTTGACAACAGCAAGGTCAAGGCGATGGCACTTTCCCCTGCTTTCAAAAAAAGCTTAATATTCATTCATTCATTCATTCATTCATTTCAGGCACAACAAAATAAATATATTGAACATAAAGTGCACAAAACAAAAAATATTTCAAGGACAAAAGATCTGGGCCCGTATCCCTAAAGATTCTGAGAATCCTCTCAGAGAGCTCCTAACTTAACCTAAAAATTCCTTGCCAGGAGTTTTAGCTTCGAAGTGATTCCAGAACATTTTCATTGAACTCTGAGCAAGGAATGGTTGGGAAATCCTATCTTAGTGAGGAGGTGTGGTTGACCCCGTTGCTAGGTATGAGTCATCATTTCAAAAGCCGTGATTGGTTGATCCTACAAGTTTGATGGAAATGAGCTTTTGGTGATAATGAGCAAAGGATGTACCCTCAAATCAATAAACATAATTATACACTCTAATCTTATGCTGACTGTAATTGTAAATAATATTTCACATTCAAGAAAATATCTGGAAAATGAATAGTAAGCTGTAGGGGTTATAGCCTAACATTAGAATCTAAAATATGTGAAAACTTAAACTCATTACACCCTGTTCAAATAATGATTCGTGTCTTATTTGCTCATATTAATATCCTAGCTGGCATATTTTGTACTTTCACTCCCATATGGACCCCATTGAAAACAAGATGGCCTATCTCAAGGGGCTGTCCTTAATGAAGTGGAAATCACAACGTTACAAGTCCAGTGTGGTCTTAACGAGGGTAACACGGCTCAGTTTTTATCAATGTCTGTGATTGCTGGCTGGTCTATTTATAAAGGCTTGTTAACAAATATCCTACAAACACAGAAAATGGAGGGAAAAAAAAGGACTCGCAAGCCGAACTGGACTGAGGAGCAAGGTTTGTTGCTGGCCCAGTTGGTGAACAAACATAAAGGTATGTTACGAGGAAAATTTGGCCCAACTGTCACTAGCCAAGGCAAGAGGCGCGCCTGGGACACAATATCAGGATAGCCCAGCGGATCAAACACCATTCCCATCTGCAGCACCTGCTCCGTCAGCACCCCTGCAGGAGAGCAGATTGCAACTCACAATTGATGTGTTTGAAAAACAAAAAGAAGTCCTTTCCCTTCAGGAGGAGTACTACCACCTTAAAATTGAACACCTAAAAAATAAACCATTTACAGATTGTGTTCTGTGTCTTGCATTTAACAATTGCAGGTGATGTGCAGTAAAACTGTGGTAGTTCTTAATACCATCACAAGTTCTCAAAAGACATGGGGCTACAGCTTGCCTGAAATGTAAATTTGTGAAGTTTGCCCTGTAAGGCAGTCCACTCTGGGCTAGGTTCCCCTGTGGAATGTAAATATCTTCTTCACCACCATCCTCATCGTTGTCCTCATCCTCATCGCCATCCTCCAGAGGTTCTGCAATCTGTCTAACCTTGCAAATATTGTGTAATATTGCACAGGCTATGATGACTTTGCTGACTTTTTCAGGCCTCAGCCGCACCTCTCCGTGGAGAACATGAAAGCGCCTCTTAAGCTGGCCTATGCCATGCTCCACCACCGCTCTTGTTGTCTTGTGGGCCCTACAATAGAATACAGAGACCTTTAATTATTTGATGGAAATATTGCACTACTTGGATGCTCTAACATATTGCTTGCATTTCATTTCCATGATTTTTGTATTGTTTGGCTTACCTGTTATAGTTTAGTTGGGGCCCTTGGCATGGCTGGAGGTAAGGTGTAAGGAGCCATGGTTTGCATGGGTAGCCACTGTCCCCTAACAAGTGGCAATTAGCTGGCACATAGCGTCTCTCAAAAAGCTGTCTGATGCCACTCTCGGAGAGCATTCTCGCATCATGTGTGGAGCCTGGCCGTTTAGCCACAATGTCCAAAATCTTACAGGCCGCATTGAAGACTATTTGCACATTGATGCTGTGGAAATTCCTCCTGTTAACAAAGACAGCCTCGTCCTCTGATGGCGCAATTATTCTCACATGTGTTCCATCAATTACACCCACAACGCCAGGGAATCCTGCAATGTCCATAAATGCCCTTTTATGTGTGTGTAAAGTGCGGGCATCCAGCGGGAATGAAACAAATTGTGTCACAATATTAGGTTGTGACAAAGCTGTCAGTGTTTGGGTGATGACTCTGCTGACAGAGGATTGGGACAGACCCAAGTCATCACTGCTGTATTGTTGCATTTTCCCAGTTGCCAAATACCTCAGGGTTGTGATTACTTTCGTCTCCGGTGTAATAGCGTTGTGGCGTCGAGTTGGTGAAGTAATTGCATCTCTAAGGAGATCCACCACAAACATGATTCCTGCACGATCCAATCTGTAGCGTCTCAATAATTCCCAGTCATCCAGTGTTTGCAGGACATCTCTCCTGCCTCTTCTGTTGGCCATTTTGTGCAGCTGCTTAGGGGAACTCCTAAGCCACTAAAAGTCCTCTTCCCTGCTCTTAGCAGATCTCGCCTTAGGAGCCCTTTTAAGCGCTAGGAATCTTGAGGAATAGCTTTTATATTAACTGGGATTGTCGTGTCACTTTTAGGGGAAATTCTAAGAAAACGTCATGACTCTGAGAATTTTCTTAGAATTTGGCCGCTAGGAGCCACTTTTTGCACAAAGATTCTTTAGGGATACGGGCCCTGATGTCTCAACAGGACCTGGAAAAACTAGTCCATGCATTCATCTTTAGTAGGCTTGATTACTCTAATAGGATCTTTACAAGTCTACCTAAAAAATCAGTCAGACATCTACAGCTCATTCAGAACTCTGCTGCTCGGGTCCTCACTAAGACCAAAAAAGTGGACCACATCAGTCCAGCTCTGAGGTCTTTACACTGGCTGCCTGTCCGTCAGAGGATAGACTTTAAAGTTCTGATGCTGGTCTATAAAGCTCTGAATGGTTTAGGACCAAAATACATCAGTGACCTCCTGACCCAGTATGAACCTTCCAGATCCCTCAGGTCATCTGGATCCGGTCTTTTATCAGTTCCCAGAGTCAGAACCAGACACGGAGAAGCTGCATTCAGCTTTTATGCTCCTTATATCTGGAACAAACTCCCAGAAAGCCTCAGATCAACTGAAACACTCAGTTTATTTAAATCCAGGTTGAAGACTCTCCTATTCTCAGCTGCATTTCAATAAAACACCAAATCCACACTGTTAAGCTACATTTCAAAACTTACATTTTAACTACTGATTTTATCAAGGCAAGGCAAGGCAAGGCAAGGCAAGGCAAGGCAAGGCAAGTTTATTTGTATAGCACAATTCAACAACAAGGTGATTCAAAGTGCTTTACAGAGACATTAGAAACAAGAACAAATAAAAAGCATGATTTAAAATTGATTAAAACAAGCAAATAAACTAACTAACTAATTAACAAACAAACAAACAAACAAACAAACAAACAAACAAACAAACAACAGTATATAAAATCAAAACAGATAAAATCAGAACAGTAGATAAAATCAGTAGTTAAATGTAAGTTTTGAAATTTAAGCTTAAAGTGTGGATTTGGTGCTTTATTCAAATGCAGCTGAGAACAGGTGAGTCTTCAACCTGGATTTAAATAAACTGAGTGTTTCAGCTGATCAACTGTTCTGATTTTATCTACAGTTTTTTTAATCAACTTTAAATCATGCTTTTTATTTGTTTTTGTTCTTTAATGTCTCTGTAAAGCACTTTGAATCACCTTGTTGTTGAATCGTGCTATATAAATAAACTTGCCTTGCCTTGCCTTGCTTAGATACATCCTCGTCCTGTGCATCTCAGATTGCTGGCTCATCTGTGTCTTATTGAATGAGACACCAATCCAGGTTTTGCTTGGCAGTTGCTCACAATTTTAAGCAAGTCAACATGCCAGCATTTTAAGCTGGATAAATGTAATCATATTCTCCACCACATGTGTTGTTTCAAAAGGAAGGCTACATCCCAGG
Organism: Maylandia zebra; assembly: GCF_041146795.1. Taxonomy (NCBI): domain Eukaryota; kingdom Metazoa; phylum Chordata; class Actinopteri; order Cichliformes; family Cichlidae; genus Maylandia; species Maylandia zebra. Next base: position 30,504,137 of record NC_135180.1, read on the forward strand.
ATATTCACAGCAACAACACAACTAGATGCGTGTTAGGACAGGTGTGGACATCTGCTGCTTCACTGTGAAAGGCTGGAATGGTGTGACCTCTGTCCAAAGGGTGTGTCGAGGTGGAAATCCAAGAAGTGCAATACGTTCCTGCATGCACACCAGCAAAGGTTGGCAGGACACCCCTTGAAGTAAAGGGGATCTAATGCCCCAAAACATGCTGCTCTGTTGAACTAAGATACATTTGAAGAAGGTTTATGGCTTTTGCTGAGAAATTTTAGGTGTCCAAAAATTTTATTTGACTGTTACTGATCTGGTTATCAATTCAGAGTTATACTATAAAGGGAAACCTTGACTGTTTGATAGAGACCTCTATTTAAAAGAATAATGGTGCTTGAATTAAAAAGAAAAATATATTATTTGTTGTTACTTTTCTTACTCATTTTTTTTTTTTTTTAGAATTCCTGTTATTAAACACATGTACAGACTTTGCAGAGTATATGTCTGCAATGTTGACTGTTTGGGCTAACACAGGGTCCTGTAGCTTTCCTGTAGAGTAAACCTGCACACTGAGGTATTTTCCAAGTCATGCCAGTATATTATGGCAAATATCCTTAAGTTTGAGTGCAAATAAAATAATTAATATTGGAGAAAATTACTGTCATCACATCATGGTTCATAGGTTTCAGTATTATATAGCTTTTTTTAAAATCTTTAATGATATATTGAAGATATTTACTGACTACTTCATCTGAAAACAGAAGAACAAAGTAATAAACTTTTAGTGATGCGCTTCACATACATTTGTCACATAATATTTGGTTAATATTATTGATTGATAGATTGTTTAATATTAGAACCTACACAATATTAAGCTTTGATCATTTGCATCATCTGGTTTAGATATATGGTGGATTATAAGAAACTTCAGAGCAGTGCAAATTCAATCATATTGCAAGATATATACAGAGGAAATATTTTGAGACTACCTTACAATCTTGGTGGTATAATACAAATGAACAGTAGCATATAATGATGTCTTAAGTCAATCATAAGTTGAAGTGCATATATATTTTAAGTTCTGTTAGAACGATGAAATAACCTTTACAGTGATTTGTTTATTAGACACAGCACAGTTTGCACAAATATGCAAACAATTCCATTTAAACTTTAACCAGACAAATTTATTTCCATGTGCAGGAATTCCTTTGTGCATACATGGAAAGTGTAAGGCCTAAACAGGACAGGCACCAACAGATATGGTACTGATAATGGTATAACTAGTATAAAGAGATGCGCTGAAGTTGTGTAAAGGTAGTCAGGCTAAACAAACTTAAATTGTGCACCCTAAATTAAATTTGCCAGTTACATAGGTATTTTTAGCTGAACCTTCCTGGTATTGAGATCAGATAATATAGGCTTGTGTATTGACATTATAGGCTGATCTTAACTTTGAGCTGTAACCTGCCAATTTAACCATCATCACAAAAATGTGAATCTATCCCCAACACAGTGTTAACAAGACCTGAGTATTATCAGTTTCACAAATATAGGACTTTCTCAGGTAAGGTATTCACTGTATTGGATAATTTTACACGGTTCATTGATTGATTGATTGATTGATTGTTTTTAATTTAGGTACTTTAATTAAATTTGATTTTATCATGTTTTTCCTAAATCTGTTGATATGGCATGTCAATCTGGAGTATACTCTTTCATTTAAATCTACAGGTTTTTATTGGGGGATTTAATTTTGGTGCACAGCGAAGAGTTAGGTAATCAGGACACAATAGTGTGCACAGGTCCTCACATATTACTGAGAAAATCTGTTTTGAAAAGTGTTAAATTAACATTTCAACTGCCAGTATTGCAGAAGTATTTAAAGTTATGATTTACTGAACTTTATTATGTCTCTGTTTGTGTTTTAAAAGCCCGACTAGGAATGGGCATGGCAAACTAGCTAAGATTAAAAATACTCTGGTGTGTAATGTGGTTCATGTAATATACTTGCCCTTAAAAAATAAACCATAAATAAGTAACAACATAGAATAAAGCGCTTTGTCAACAGCAACCTGAATATTGCATTTTATTACATGAAAGTGAGTATCGGTGCCAATCTTTTTTGAGGACTCTAAATAGAGTGCAGTGTTTCTGAAGCTGGACACTAAGGCTTAGAATTCAGAATGCATCCATTTCCTATCCTTGAGTTTATATTTCAAAATAAAAGCCAAGCATACTTGAAGAACTATCACTTTACTTTGGCACATTTCTAGTATGACCACAAATTTGCTGTGCAGTGTATAAAAGTTAAAATGTCACATTACATAACATCATGTAGGTTGGTGAAGGCATCCATGAATGAGACACTGAGGCAAAAGAATGCACTTAAAGTTATCCTAATACCCCTACAGTAGCACATGTGCATATCTTATGTTCATTTGTCAGACATCATCACTCACTAAGGATTTGTGACTGGTCATCATGGAAATATATGGAAAAGGCCTTCATCCCACTCTTCCGCTTCAGCAGGATCAAGGCTGCTATCATCAGGTGGTTGGGGGGTGGTACATGTAGTACCTAGTCCTTGACTTTCTAGTCAGAAGTCTTTATCCTCTGAAGATGAAATGAGCATGACCTCCCGGCTCTTAAAGTCCCACACGGCTGTAAGATGGAAGGCCATATTGGAGAAAACAACTAGATACTCAAACAGGGCAAAGAATGTGTAACCTGATAAAAGAAGAAACAGAGTACAGAAAAAATATAATTTGGTCAGAATATTGTGAATATTTGCATTACTGTAAATATGATGGTTGATGATTAATATTAATAAAGCAGCACACAATCCACACAGAAACATAAGGATGGGTTAAATACTCACTCCCTGATTCACAGTACATGTTGTGTTTCCAGTAAAAGAATCCGGCAAAAGCACAGAAACATATATTGAGAAGTAAGAAACGCACTTTCCAGTGGTGAGACTTGGCATCCTGTGAGGGCACAACAAAGTAAACAAATACTGAAATTGACTGTAATTCTACAAATGATATGGCAGTTTTTAAGTTCTAGTGCCTCATTTGCTATTTCTTACCTCAGGACTTAAGGAATATTTCTTAATAGATTTCCATAAACGGCAGGTTATCAACATGTAGATTAGAGAACTTACAATGAACAGGACAAAACCTTCCTTATGCACAACTAAGGAGCAAAAACACAAAGAGGAAGGGAAATTTGACCAACAAATGGGGAGAACTTGTGATAATATGTTATTAAACTTTACATAAATGCACCAACCACCAGTCATATCATACTTAGCACAACTGAAACTGCTTGTTTTTAATGTACAAGAATAGGTAATAGTATTATCAGTATTATTATTATAGTATTACACTATATTTGTGCAGACAAGGCCTGTACAAAAATGCAAACTAAATTCAGAATACTCACAGTAAGTTTCAGTGGATGATACGTATGTGAGCAACAAGAGTCCAATGTTTTCAGATATAGAAAAGCCCAGGTTTAAACAGCTGAGTAAACTCTCTGGAAACCTGGTAGCAAAGCGAGCCTTGTAAAACTTGAAGTAGGTAAAAGCCACCAGTAACCTTGGTGCTGAGTGTAGTCCAATGCAGAATCGCCAAATGTGGCACTCAGGACTTAAGCTGATAGAGGCACTTATAGATGGCAGGTAATTAGGAACCTAAACACACATCAAGAATTTTGTTTAGGTTAAAAATATATAATCAATACATAATAAGGTATTGCAACTACTACCATAGAACTAAACATACACATTACCTGGCAGTGTGTACCAGTGGCATCTTCAAAATGAAAAACAGAGGATATGAAGACACAAGTGATGAGCCCGAGCAGGGGTAGGCACACAGTCGCCAGAACACAGGTGGCGAAGGATACCCTAATAACCAGGGGTCTTTCATGCCCCAAAATATTTGAACTTTGTAGCATTTTAGATTGCGACAGCGGGAAAAGAAACAATCGTGTAAAGATGATCACATACGGGATATAACGCTCTTGGCATCTGTAGCTATGCTAGGTAAGAAGAAAATAGACTGGAGATGAGTAAACATGTCAAGTACATCCATAAGGTCAATATTTATCTTGAACCACTCGGGAACATTTCAGATTTAAAACATTCGCGTGAATTTACTGAACATGTAATGGCTAAATCCATCCTACCTTCACCCTGTTTACTGTTTGCCAGTGGTCTCTCCCAACAATACCTACGCTGTAACAATAATATTTAAGTATGCAGGGCGGTGGACGTGCATTTCTCAATCAGCTATCGTCGATCGCCTAAAACACTGCTCGGCTCATCCAGTCATTTTAAATTCCCGCATTTTAGGGGGTGTTTGTTTTGTTTGTTTTGTTGTTTTTTGCATTACGCGACCTCAGATGAATGCTCCGATGAGATGATAACGGGCCTGCGGGTGTAGCATCCTTGTCGTGTAAAACGAGTAGGTGGGGACCACCAGCACCCGGAAGAGAAAGTCGAGGAGGACAGTGTTGTGATTGCTACAGCATATATATTTCGACATAATGCAAATTATGTATTATGTAATTATTATCTTTAAAAAAAAAATCATTGGCCAGATTTAGCCCGAAGACAAGGAGCGAGAAATGTGTTATTATTTGTTTGTTAGTTGCCGGTAGCTCTCCGTGGTGCTGAATCACAGCAAACAGGGGACTGTTCTTATTATCATTAATTCGCCACCAAAACCCCATCAAAGATAATACACAACACCACCTTTAACTCGCCGTGTTTGTGCAAGGTGTACACGTGGTCGTATCAGCTGGATTCGTTCTGTCCCGCCCCTTCCTGAGCGCTTGTTGGGCTTGTACAGCACCGGATTACATCGCTGCTGACTTCCCCCATCGGTGTGTTTTTGTAAAGACTATTTTCGGCGAATAAAACGTGTTTGGGGACAGAGCAGTTCAAATGGTTCTCGGATGGAGGGCATTTGCTTCAGCAAGATGAAACAATGGCGAATGGCGAAGACTTTATTCCGCTGGCTGCTGTGTGTCGGTATTTTGCCGAGTAAGTTTACTTTCGTTTTATTTTCTGTTTACCTCGTATAATCTAAAACGATGTCGGTATGTCGATCAGTTTTGCGTTCCTATTTAGGTTGGTTTAATATCATATGAAAGGGAACTATATTAAAACTGTCCTAGCAGAGAAGAAAGCTTTAGATAACATTTTTCTATAAAGTGTGGTTGGACGTGTGATCCCAGTCATCTGTATTTCATTGCATCTATTATATTTTATAGAACATCCTTTTCACCTCATATTTCCTCTCCCCCTCAAGCTGTTTCCCGCAATCCGCAAACTTGTTGCCAGCTGTTTGGGGATTTTGCTGTCATCATAATCCTGTAGACCTTCTTTGGATCCAGCTCAGAGGCTTTATTGAAACAGGACTCGAGGTTAACATCTGGTTAGTCCAAATCCATTGTTGACACTGGGAATAAATTTAGTGCTATAAACTACGTTTCCTGTTGAAAACTCTTCCTGCTCGTTTCCTGATTGATGAGTGATTATTTTAATTAGATTTTATTTTAATGCGTGAATAATGGCTTCGTGCGTTTGACGAATATTTCCCAATACTTTGCCTCCAGGTTTAGGCTCATTTTTATTTGTTGTTTGTTCACTGGATTAATGTTGCATGTTGCACTCTATATACTGAGCTTTAGCAGCGAAAGTCACTGTTGGCACATGCTGGCAGATGTGTTTGGTCTATTTCTAGAGCCTTATAGAAGGGAAATATAGATTGCCATTGCCCTTTGTTCCCTACCACCATCTGCTGTACCATCCATATTTTGTCTCACATGCCCCACATGTTTTTCCCTTTTCTTGCAACCCTCTAAATCCACAGCACTGCCTTTGCTGTGCATGTCACTGGCTTGAAAATCTAATGATCCGTGATCACACCAGCATGCCTTTCATAGCAAACACATATTTTTCTCGATTAAAATGGAAATACATGAATACTGAAATGCATCACATGTTTTGTGTTAACATAGCTTTAAACTGTTTTGTTCCTTGCCCTAGCTTGTTGGTGTGCTCATGGAAGATATGCTCAGAAACTCCTAAAGGATTTGTTCACAAACTACACTAGCGCACTGAGGCCTGTAGAGGACACAAACACCATCCTGAATGTAACTCTACAGGTTACACTCTCCCAGATAATTGACATGGTAAACTCCCACAGTGCACATAACCGTATGAGTGAAATTGATCCATGCAGATACACATATATCTGTATTGCTGTTTTGTATTTTATTTTATTGTGTTTTATTTTTTATTTTTACTGTTTTAACTGTAATATTCCCCTTTTATGATCACCTTTCTCAATATATTACAGGATGAGCGAAACCAAATTCTAACTGCATATTTATGGATACGGCAAGTGTGGTTTGATGCACACCTTAAATGGAATAAAGATGATTATGACGGCCTTGATACCATCCGCATACCGGGTAGTTATGTATGGAGACCTGATATAGTTCTCTATAACAGGTAGGTTGGATGGGCATAGAGTTCACAAATTCAATACTGTATGACGACATTCTGCCCAATATGAAATACACAAGCTAAACATGCTTTGAAGCTGTCATTTGTAGGTGTACAGGCCTATGCCGACTGCTTCTTATAGTCCAATAATGCAGCATATACAACAGTCTAGGCAACTATAAAAACAAAACCATAAAATTTGAATTTTAGAAAAGTGATTGAAAGTGCAAGAAAGTATTAGGTAAGTAGGTGTAAAGTAATTCCATATAATGATGCCTCCCATGGTTTAAAAGTGTCATTGAAACTAAAGGATGCTGAAACATTAAACATAATCATGTTATATTATTGAAAAGCAATAAAAACAGACACGATCCTTACCTAGTGTACTTGTGCCTTTCCAGTTTGAAACTAATCAAAGCTGTTTTTGTAAAAGACCTATTCAAAATTTGCTCCTAGTATGAATTTACAGTGTTGTTGAACATTGTTTTTTCAGCAATGATTTCTTTGTTTTTTAGCGCAGATGATCATTTCACTGGTCCCATGGACACCAATGTGGTGATTCGACATGATGGACAGATAATGTGGGATTCTCCAGCAATCACTAAGAGCTCATGCAAAGTGGATGTGTCTTTCTTCCCCTTTGATGCTCAGCAATGCCGGTTCACCTACGGCTCCTGGACCTACAACGGTAACCAGCTTGACATCCTTAATGCAATGGAGAGTGCTGACCTGGCTGACCTGGTGGAAAACGTTGAGTGGGAGGTGCTTGGTATGCCAGCTAAGAAGAGCATTGTTCTTTATGGTTGCTGTGCTGACCCATACCCAGATGTGACCTACACACTGAAACTTAAGAGGAAAGCATCCTTCTATGTCTTCAACCTGCTCATACCATGTGTGATGATCTCTTTTCTGGCACCACTTGGTTTCTACCTTCCTGCTGACTCTGGAGAGAAGGTGTCATTGGGTGTCACAGTGATGCTGGCACTCACTGTCTTTCAGTTACTGGTTGCAGAGATCATGCCCCCCTCTGAGAATGTACCACTAATTGGTAAGAATCAAATCCCAGTATGCGTGATAGTAATGCACTACAAATCTGTTCACAGATTTTCTCATCTTATTTCCTTCCACAGGAAAATATTACATTGCAACAATGACAATGATTACAGCCTCCACTGCTCTGACCATATTTGTCATGAACATACACCACTGTGGCCCTGATGCCAAGCCTGTTCCCAAATGGGCCAAGAAAGTCATTCTGCAGTACATGGCCAGAATGTGCTTTGTGTATGAAGTTGGGGAGAACTGCATGTCACCTCAGCCAGAGAAACAGGAGCCTCCTCCTGTACAGAACACCAACTGCACCATGAATGGTCAGGCGGGACCGGGCAGAGAGGACTGCATCTTCAGAATGGAGAGAGGACAAGAGATAGTGGGACCTATGCCCACAGAGGAAAAAGAAGACATGGATCAGATGCTGTCTCCTATAGGCTCAATCGGGAAGAACCCTACTAGCAACTACAGCTCTTGGAAGAATGGCATTTTTGCAAGCCTGGACTGTGGTGACTCAGGGGAGGGGAGGAGATGCAGGAAGGGAGGAGTGAGTGATGGAGAGAAAAAAGACAGAGAGATTTCCTGCAGCATCCAAAGCAATGAAACACAGCTCTTGCGTAACATAGAGTATATAGCCAACTGCCACAGAGATCAGAGGGCCACGCAGAAAAGGACTGGAGAGTGGAAGAAGGTGGCCAAAGTTTTAGACCGCTTCTTCATGTGGATTTTTTTCATTATGGTGTTTTTCATGAGCCTTCTCATCATGGGCAAAACCATATAACTGCAGACCTTTTCAGAAGGTTTGGTGACAGCATGAAATGCTGTTAATAGCATAAAGATTATTCCAGGTTAGGACAGGAATAATCCAGTATTATCAGATTCTGTAAAAGTTTCTCATATTTCCAGGAATGTTTGAGATTTCATCTCCTATTACAAACCTTTTTGTGAGTAGAATTAAATCTTTGATAAAGTTGTTGTTTATGGACTTTCTCCCCTTGCTATGTGAAAGTTATTCCACTCACCCAAGAAGTGGGAAGTTCTTTTGTCAAATCTATATATTTTATGATAATGATATTTTTTCAGTTGTTCACTATTGAGTTCTTCTTTTAAAAAATAAAATACAGATTAATTTCTATACAGCAACTTTTATTTCCCCTTTATTTAAGGTGTTCATAAACTAATATCAACAAGCAACAAATAAATATTATCCGCTGTTGCTTAAGAAATGTCTTATTGTTGCAGGAAAATTTAAAATGTCCACATTCCAGAAAAGAATCAATTAATTTACTGATACGAAACGAAATAGTGAAGTGATGAAATAAACATACAGATCATTTAAGCAGCAAAAACTGTTACTTGCAGTTTCCTTGAATACTTAATTAGCCACTTGAGACTGACTGTTGAAAAACACAACTTTTGAGCAGAAATAAACATGTTTTCGTCCTGGTTCATAAACCATTTAAGTCTCTATGGGAAAAATTCCCATTTACAGGGTGATTTATTATATATTTGAATTATTTCTTATTATTTTATGGCTCACCCATTTAAAATGCACTGTGACTTATGCAAGAGGTATTAAAGTGTTAAAGACGCATTGCTCACTTAATGAGACTGGGTATCTGCACTAATTAGCAGGTATCTGTAATGCAAGGTTAATTATAGATCTATGAATGAACCTAATGTTGTCACTTTTGTCTCCAAAAAGCCTAAATGGTAATGCCCATAATTTTCAAATAGAGGGTCCAAAATGGGACCTCACGAACCCGTGATGTGACAGTAACTTTTATATAGTGGTCATCATTGTCATGTCACAGAAAGAGGGTTTTTCATTCAAAACAGTCAGCACCTGAGGCTTTTTTGTGTGGAGCTTCTATATTCTCCCTGTTCTTGGGCGAACAGCTTGCTCCCTCAGTCCAAAGACACACGTGTCAGGTTGATTGCAGAGATTAAAATCAGCTGAATAGCCCTGTGATAGATTGGTGATGTGCCCAGGGTTTATCCCACCCCTCACTAAAATAGGCTCCAGCCCTCCTCCAACCCAAAATCTGACAAAGCAGTTAAATCAAAAGCAGTTACTATGGTTATGGTGGTGTCCTGAGAAAGTAAGGCCTCCAGTGAACCCTGAGAGGGTTCAATGCTCTTTTAATGCTTCACATGGCTTGTTTGACTAATTTATAAATCCATGAAAATATAACAGCTGGCATGGGTCTAAAATAATTATACTAGCACAAGACCCTTTGATAGAAATTGTGTTACCAGTTTCTCTAAAACATATAACATGCTTATGATGATGCCACTAGTGTAACGCTTATGCATTAACTGTGAAATCTCATAGTTTGCAGCCATTAGCTTAGCTCTTGGTATAATCCCTCATCTATATGTTTTAGAGAGGGATAGCCCTCTTTAATCTCGACCAGAAAGGAAAATAGTCTGAATGCTTAGTCAGCAGTACTCTGTTCTAAACTGTTAGGAAATGCACTACAATGCAATGTCACATTAACAGAAGTAGAGAAGAATTACAGTAAAATGTCATGGGAAAATAATCTGTCCTGGATAATCCAGGTGCATGTGGCATGCAGAAAGACAAGGAAAGTATTTTAGGGGGATTACAATGGTACTTTCTTTTTTTTTTTTTTTTAAATTCAGAAATATATTTCTGGTAAAAAATGTTTTCCTTCTATCTGATGGTCCTAATTTGAAGGTGTGAAAGACAACTCCTTGAACACAATGATGCCAAACAATACAGAACAGTGTTGATAATGGATTAGAATGAAGAACTGAATTGATTAAGTTGATCCAAACAGCCATTCACCAAGGAAATATTTTATCACTGGCATTTCTTATTATCTTTAGCCACACAGTAATCTTAGTTGGCTTTTATGAGTAAAATTAGTTAAAAAACTCTAAAAGCCTTTTGTTTTTAATAGGATATGAAAAAGAAGCCTCAGAAGCTTCAGTTAGCGTTAGATGGAAAATAATAGTTGCAAGGGTACATAATAAACAACTGAAAATATATTCCCTATTGGTATATGTACAATACATTTTGTATTGTGATACTCTATTAAAGTAAAAAAAAAAAAACATTACTAACTTTTTGAGCATAAGTTTTGGGTTGTAAGTTATTAACAATGACTACACAGAAAAAAACCCACAAGCTTACTGAAAACAAATGCATTACTCAGCTCCAAATACATGCATAGTGATACTGATTATAAGGACATTTTTATTTATTTTATGCTCTGTCATAGATATTATTTTAATGGCTTTTCAGCAATCAATCAATAGAAGTGTGTAGGCCTGGCCCCACTTAAAAAAAAAGGTTGGTAGAAAACATTTAGATTTGAATACATGGGTGGGAGGAAAATTAATGCGTCACTCATTCTGATGTCTTGTCATTTTATGCTGTTGTTATTGTTATTGAGCTGTTGAAAGACTTTTCAAAAGGAACTGGAACTACAGTTAAAAGAAAAGGTTAATCTAAAGTAGGTACCTTTTAGTTGCAACCACTGAAAACCTTACTTTATTTATTTATTTTGTACTAATGTGACCTTCAGGGTATTTAAAGGCGCCTATAAATAAAATGTATTATTATTAGTACTGTAAATTTAAGATAAAAAAATATTAGGATGGAGTCACTTTTCTTTTTAGTATTTCAGTAATTTTATGTCTTAATGATCTCGTTTGCATTCCATAAATTATTGGATTCAGATTAGCAGGGACAACATGAAATAAAACATATGCAATTTTCCTTAAGTCTGGGTAATTTGGGAAACGATGCAAAATAATTGTTAAAAATCCTGACCAGAGCATGATCAGATAAAGAACAAGGTGGCTTGCACATGTTTGCAGCGCTTTGTTATTTAAGTCTTTGTTTTTCTTAATCCAGCAAATGAGAGCAATTCTAAAATAGGTGGCAGCTATGCTTGCAATTGAACTAGTAAACAGCAGCACAGTGAAAAAGAGTCCATAGATGTTGTTTATGGACACGTCCTCACAAGAAAGCTTGAATAGTGATGCATTGTCACAGTAAGAATTTTGTATAGTGGATCTGCAGCGGGACAGCCTCACAGTAAGACCTATTAATATAGACACAAGCACTACTGACACCCCCCAGGCAGCTGCGGACAGCCCAACCACAGTTCTGGTTGTCATAATGGAACTATACCTTAAGGGGTGGCATATCGCCACATATCTATCAATTGCCATAATGATGAGGATCATATGTGAAGCCGATCCAAATGTGTGACTTTGAAAAGCCTGAACCACACACTGTTTGTAGGTGATAAACCGTTCGGTTGCCAAGATGTGAGCCATTAGCTGAGGCAGCAGGACTGTGTTACCTATGAGATCATTGACAGACAGGTTACAAAACAGAAAGTACATTGGCTGGTGCAAACTCTTCTGAGAAATGATAAGCAAAAGGACTCCAATGTTAGAAAAAAGCAGGGTGAAGTAAACAAAGAGCAGTAAGAAAAAGAGAGGATACGTTAACTGTGGAGAAATGTCAAAACCTTGGACCTCCAGAATATCGGTTGAAACTGTTTTGTTTTTTTCCATTCTCTTTACTTAATGGGAAACCTAAAAGAGAAAACACTGACAATGAAACATGATAAGTATCCCAGTATGTTAAAGCTGAATGAACATACTTATTACACTTTTTTTTCTGCCTGGAAAAAAAATCAATAAAAATAAAATATGATTAAAAATGCTTCATGATAACAAAAAAAGAAAAACAAACACAAAATTAAATTAAATTACACTTTTAAAAACACATTACCTTCAATTGAAATATTCAGTAATCAAATTCTGTCTTGTTCTCTTGCATAAAAAAAAACACCTTTTTTCATTCATTTTCAAATATGGTGTGTAAAACAACAACAACTAAAACTGACACCAATAAACCATAACCATAAACTAAGGAAAGTACCAACATTTTATAGTGAAAATGCAGATGTTTTGAAAAAAACAAAACAAAACAAAACAAAACAAAAAAATGCTCAACAAAACCTACAACAATGTGAAGTCACAGTGTTTTAAGCTGCTAGTGTTTTGTACCTTGGCTGTGGAGGAAGGAATCTAATCAGCAGCTACAGCTGAGTGACTTTTATATTCAGGGTGTAACATTTGATATGAATTTACTGGCTTCTCCATTTCAGCTACAGTTCTATATTTATCAAGGGCTCGTTATAGATTCCCACATGAATTAATATGGAGCTTGATATTTAATTTTTGTCTAGATGCAAGAATAAAAGCAAAACTTTTCCTGCCATACACTTCGAAAGAAGAAAAAAAAAAGTTAACAAGCACATTTTAAATTATTAACAAGAATGAGGACCATAAATAGTGGCCAGTGTGTATTATCTGTAGAAATTGTACTCTTTCCACTTTTCACTATATGTTTGTGACCTGCACTCTACCTGCAGTCCTTCCAGACACATGAAGAAAGCAATGGGATATGGAAACAATGTGGACTTGTCCGCCATGGATTTATCATTACTACCAAGTGCAACTAAGTGTTATAGACATATCTGCTGACACAGCTTAACACACTTAATCAAACTAAAACAAAAAACAAAAAACAACCATTTAAGTTAGGCCTTATATTATATGGTGGTGCTGGACTTGCCACTGTTTTCCGGGACAGTTTCTCCTGCAGAGCTTTGGACTATGAGACTTTCCCTTTCTTTGAGTCACAGTTTCTTAAGGTCGGTTCATCAAATATATTTTACTGTGTTTTAATCTGCCGCCCTCCCGGCCCCGCTGGTGTTTATATCCAGGATTTCACAGACTTTTTATCCTCCATTATTAGATCAGCGATTTCATCCTGCATGTGGATGATCTTAGCTGTAGCATGGCCTCTGACTCTTTTAATTTTATTCAGCATGTCTCTGGTCCCACTCACGTTAAAGGCCACACCTTGGACCTCGTGTTTTCTCTTTGCTTAGACACAACTAATCTCTGTGTTAAGGATGTACAAGTGAGTGACCATTCTTGTGTTATTTTTAACCTTAGCTTCCCTCTGGAAACACCACCATCCAATCTCTTGTTCAATAAGTGGTTCATAAATCAGGATGTTGCCCTGAAGTTTTCTGATTTATGGATCCTCATGTGATCAGGGGCTGCACTGATGCTGATGTTGCTACGCTGTCAAAGTCTGTGTGGACAGAGGCATGAAAGGACCCAAAATGCAGACACAAACGTAGAGGCCAGGCTGAAACGCAAAATGGTGGCTTTATTGCTGAACACTGGAAAAACTAAACTAAACTTGACAATACAAAATAAACTTGGTAGACTTGGCAAACAGAACACACAGACATAAATAAGCGAGGATGCAACACTGAACACAGGAAGACAGAGGACTTAAATACACACATGAGGTATCAGGAGAAGTGGCAAGACAGCTGACACACATGAACATAACGACATCACAGGGGAAACGTAAAACTAAACACAATGAACACAAGAACACAGGACCTCTTTCAAAATAAAACAGGAAACATAATGTAAAGCAGACCTGACGACATGAACTTAACAAAAGACATGCAGACATGAAACACATGAAGGGTAAGGGAGACTTAACACAGGGGTTGAAAACATAAGGGGAAACTAATAAGCAAATGAACATAGAAAACGTAATGAGCTTAAACATACACTATAAACATCAAAATATATTAAAACCCAAAACGCTGGGTCCAAAGACTCAGGATTGTGACAGTTGTACCTTTAAAAACTGTCATTGCTGCCCCAAAAAGAGCTCCTCCTCCTAAACGATGACATAAGGAACGTCAAAAGACTCTGTAGGAAAGCAGAATGCCTTTGGAAATCAACTAAAATTGATGTTCACAGGCTCCACCTTAGGGAAGTTTGGGTTTCCCTGCATGAAACCATTAAATCAGCTAGATCAGGATATTTTTCTCAGTTGATCTCATCAAACAAGAAAAATTCCAAAGTACTGTTCGAAACCATAAAATGGCCTGTATTTATATAGCGCTTTACTAGTCCCTAAGGACCCCAAAGCGCTTTACATATCCAGTCATCCACCCATTCACACACACACACATTCACACACTGGTGATGGCAAGCTACATTGTAGCCACAGCCACCCTGGGGCGCACTGACAGAGGCGAGGCTGCCAAACACTGGCGCCACCGGGCCAACAGTAGGCAACGGGTGAAGTGTCTTGCCCAAGGACACAACGACCGAGACTGCCCAAGCCGGGGCTGGAACCGGCAATCTTCCGATTACAAGGCGAACCCCCAACTCTGGAGCCATGATCGCCCCATAAACTCTATTGTTTCCCCCGTGGACCACCCAGTACCTGTGTCCTCTATATGTGAGAGTGATGACTTTCTAAACTTCTTTGTAGATAAAGTTAATAATGTCCATATGAGCATTGTGTCTCTGGTCCACCTCCCTCTCATTTGCTGTAAGTGTTTAACCCATTGACCATACATGACCTTTCACTTCTGCTGGATAAAATGAACATCACCACTTGTCCAAATGACATTCTACCTGCTGTGCTGTTTAAAAATGCTCTCTCTGTCATATCTCCAAACTGCGAACGTTTTTGTCTAAATCTGAGTTAGAAATGATTATTCATGCTTTTATTTCTTCTCGCTTAGATTACTGTAACAATCTTTTTTTTTTTGAGCAAAAAGAACCTTGACCATCTCCTGCCTATGTTTCTGATCTCTTAGAACCTCACACTCCCTCTCGCAGCCTGAGATCATCTAATCAAAGGCTGTTGGTAGTTTGTCAAAACATCAAAACTAAGAGTTTGAGTGAAAAAACAAACAAAAACACAAAAAAGTGTATGCTCAAAAGTTATTCTAAATGTTGAGACAGGTGTTGTTTGTGTTGGGATTCTAAAAATTTGTGAAATTTGTGGCATAGAAATGGTAGCACTGGTTTTTGATAATATGCAGAGTGATGGTTATAAAGTCTAACAGCTGCTGGGAGGAAGGACCTGCTATTAAGCTCCTTTGTGCACCTATGATTTATTTAGTTTTGACTGAATTACATACAAGAAAAAAAAGTGCCCTGTGGCAAGCTGGAGTCCAGGATTTACCCTGCCTCTTTCCATATATTTCCATGATTTTCCATGTATTTCAATGAGTGCTCCATAAAAGCATAAGCACATGTAAAAATAAATAAATAAATATTTTCAATATTTCATATCTACATTAACATCTGAAAATGAACCAGGGACTGGGGCAATTTCAAATTCCCCAAATGTGAATATGTTTATGTCCCAGTGAACCATGTCATCAGATAAGTCAACCACTCAAATAAACAATCAAGCAGAAAAATACCTTAACCTTACATAGAAAGGCCCGAGACAGTAAACTCAACCCATGTCCTTTTCTGTGGAACAGTACTAAAAAAGGGCAAATAATGTAATAAGTGGGTCAAATGAATTATCAAAGCAGCTCAAGGGTTCATCATATCCATTTCCCAGGGGAAGATGATTAGTCCTAATGTCCTTACTGCCCTTTTGTGTGAGTAAAAATTGTCCTTGTTCCCCATTGCCTGCTGTGATCACTTCAGAGCTCTGTTTCAATTAGTATTCTTTCATACTTTCTGGAAAGGCCGAACATTGAAATCATTAAACATGGTTTTTGTCTTTCTGCATTTTCTGTAAAACATTTTACTTCAATATTAATAAATTACTATGTCAGAAGGAACTGTTGTTCCTACAGTGCAAATGAATGTACATAAAAAACAATAAATGATTGTAATAATTTATATATTTATGAAAAAATAATAAACAGTGTTATAGTACCCAAGGTGTAAAAATAATTTACTTAATTTCACAGTTCATGATTAAAGTTTAAAAAAATCAAATGTTCACACATTATTATGCAACTCCACTTAACAACTTGTAAACATCTGAGTCAAACACACCTCCCAGGAGTATTATTAAAAAACAATCCTCATTAGCAAGTAAAACAGTATATCATTCTAGACTAGAGGTTTACCATTTGTCCAGGGATTAATTAAAATGTGAGACAGTTAATAACACATCAATTAATCAAACTTCTAAGGGGCTCATTAAAAATATGTTTTGACAAAGTAATCAGGGATTTGGCTGTTGTAATTCTGCCTAGTTAAAGTGGTTCCAGTTACATAATAGTTTTATAAAAGTTTTATTACAGCTCTTTATTTTAAGAGCTGAAATTATATTTAAGCTGAATAAAAATATATTTTTATTATTTCTGTGGCACTACTTTATGGTATAAGGTATTGTTATGCTAATGCAGCAATTATGTTATAAAACAGTTATAAAAGTATATAAAAGAAATACTTTTAAAGTATTATTTGTAGCACTATATACCAACATATCTTTACTAATAATATATATATATACGAGTTTATTGTTTGCCATTTGTATCTATCTATCTATCTATCTATCTATCTATCTATCTATCTATAGATATATATCTATAAAAAAAAAAAAAAACACCCAGCACGCCCCTGCGGGCGGTTTATCCTTCAAGCTCGGGTCCTCTACCAGAGGCCTGGGAGCTTCAGGGTCCTGCGCAGTATCTTAGCTTCTGGACAGAGATCTCCGATGTTATTCCCGGGATCTGCTGGAGCCACTCGCCTAGCTTGGGAGTCACCGCACCTAGTGCTCCGATTACCACGGGGACCACCGTTACCTTCACCCTCCACATCCTCTCGAGCTCTTCTCTGAGCCCTTGGTATTTCTCCAGCTTCTCGTGTTCCTTCTTCCTGATATTGCTGTCATTCGGAACCGCTACATCGATCACTACGGCCGTCTTCTTCTGTTTGTCTACCACCACTATGTCCGGTTGGTTAGCCACCACCATTTTGTCCGTCTGTATCTGGAAGTCCCACAGGATCTTAGCTCGGTCATTCTCCACCACCCTTGGGGGCATCTCCCATTTTGACCTTGGGACTTCCAGGTTATACTTGCACAGATGTTCCTGTACACTATGCCGGCCACTTGGTTATGGCGTTCCATGTATGCCTTGCCTGCTAGCATCTTGCACCCTGCTGTTATGTGCTGGATTGTCTCTGGGGCATCTTTACACAGCCTGCACCTGGGGTCTTGCCTGGTGTGATAGACCCCAGCCTCTATGGATCTTGTACTCAGAGCTTGTTCTTGTGCTGCCATGATTAGTGCCTCTGTGCTGTCTTTCAGTCCAGCTTTGTCCAGCCACTGGTAGGATTTCTGGATATCAGCCACCTCCACTATCTGCCGGTGGTACATACCGTGCAGGGCTCTGTCCTTCCATGACGGTTCCTCGTCTCCCTCCTCTTTCTTGGGTTTCTGCTGCCTGAGGTATTCACTGAGCACTCGGTCAGTTGGGGCCATCTTCCCAATGTATTCTTGGATGTTCGTTGTCTCATCCTGGACTGTGGTGCTGACACTCACCAGTCCCCCCTCAGTGAGATCCCCTCAGTGAGATCATTAACAAGACTGGCTACGGATACCGACTACGGAACGGAGCAGTTGTCAGCCACCTCCTGTACATGGATGACATCAAGCTGTATGCCAAGAGTGAGCGAGACATCAATTCACTGATCCACACTACCAGGCTATACAGCAATGACATTGGAATGTCGTTCGGACTGGAGAAGTGTAGTCGGATGGTAACAAAGAGAGGGAAGGTAGTCAGAACTGAGGGGATTGAACTACCAGAAGGCAACATTGCAGACATAGAGGACAGTTACAAGTACCTGGGGATCCCGCAGGCGAATGGGAACAATGAAGAGGCCGCTAGAAAAGCTGCAACCACCAAGTACCTGCAGAGGGTCAGGCAAGTCTTGAGGAGTCAGCTGAATGGTAAGAACAAGATCCGGGCCATCAACACGTACGCCCTGCCCGTGATCAGGTACCCTGCTGGGGTAATAGGCTGGCCAAAGGAGGAGATAGAAGCCACTATCTATCTATCTATCTATCTATCTATCTATCTATCTATCTATCTATCTATCTATCTATCTATCTATCTATCTATCTATCTATCTATCTATCTATCTATCTATCTATCTATCTATCTATCTATCTATATATGAATAAGACTTTATTGTTTGCCATTTGTAAAATTCAAACAACATATGGTAGAATTACTATTTTGGAAACATCTTTGAAAAGCAATAAGGAATAAGAAGCCACATTTGAATATTTGGTACCATCATCTTATTTAAAGAAATCTAACATCTATAAAAACTGAAAGAAACTTTCTAACCCATCTCACCTTTAACTGAAAGGTAAAGGTGCACCATCTGCACCATTGAGAGCATCCTGACCAACTGTATAGCAGTCTAGTATGGGAGCTGCTCTTGCCTCGGACCAGAAGGCATTGCAGAGTATCGTGAAAACCACCCAGCGCATTGCCGGAGCACCACTTCCTGCCATAAATGACATCTACAGGAAGCGGTGTCTGAAAAGGGCTGGGAAAATCATCAACAACTCTTCACCCTCCTGCCCTAAGGCAGGCGCTACAGGAGCCTCCGGACTAAGACCACCAGGTACCGGAACAGCTTCTTCCCTACAGCTGTCAGACTGCTGAACTCTGCCTCCTGACATCTGACCGACATTAAACTCATGGACTTATCACACACACACACCCACAACCACCTATAACTGAACACACACACAACGGACAAAAACAAACAAATGACCAACGGTACCCTCATACACACAATAATAACATGGACTGAACCACCACTCACAACCACTAGCACTTTATATAATCTCTGTAGGAAATAGCCACATATCTCACTGATCTAAACTGCACTACTCTATAATTCTGTTCAATAATAATTATAGTTCTACAACTGTTTACAACTGTTTATAACTTGTATAGTTCATATTTCTATACAGTTTCATATTTATATCCTGTTCATAGCCTGTACATAGCTTGTACACTCACTACAGCCTGTACATACTTTTAGTTATAGCATATTTATAACATACCTTCATACCATGTACATAATAGACCCGCATAATTTTTTAAGACCATAATTTTGTACCCTCATACCTATAATGGACCCATTTTTGTAATATGTCTATATAGCTATTTCATTGCTAATATATATTTTGTAATATATCTATATTATTGCTAAGCACTTTCTGGATGGATGCAAACTGCATTTTGTTGCCTTGTACTTGTGACATGTGCAATGACAATAAAGTTGAATTCTATTCTATTCTATACTGCTGGAACTGGAACAAACAGACTGTTTTGTGTCGGAAACATTTTAGTTTATTCCTTATGTTTCCTGCATTTACCCTGTAGTTTACTGGTGGTTATTTTAATAGTAATGCGCTTAACATTAGTTTATTTAGCTAAATTAAGTAAAACTTTTAGTACTTGATTTGGATACTGAATACAACCTTAACAAAAATATTTTTTTTTTCTATCTTTGTAAATCCATTAATAATCCCAGAAGTATACATGTCACGGGGTGACGTTACATGTTCTGGTCAAGGTGACTTTAATAAAGCAAGAGAAGCACAACAGTTCAGAGCACTTTAGGCAACATTACATTTGAAAAATGGCACCCTTGATTTCTGTAAATATTAACTTGATTTTAATTATAATGTGAAAATATTTTAGTAACAATGTTTAGTAAATTCACAGTTGTCTTTTTCTAACTTTAAAATGGAAAACCAGTCCTTTGACTTTAGTTCCGAGTTAACCCTTGATCCATTTGTTATCCCACCTGGAGGAAAGTATCCTATATTTTTTCTTGGCATTTCAGTTTGTATTTTTGGAATTTCCTGCAACCTGACCTTGTTGGCTTTAATCATATTGAACAGAAACCTTCACAAACCCATGTATTTCATCCTATTTAGTCTTCCACTCAATGATCTCATAGGACTATCTGCAATGTTACCAAAAGTACTTTCAGATATTGTTACAGAGACACACAAAATAGACTATCATCTCTGTGTTTTACAGGCATTCCTGCTCCACATGTATGGTGGTGGCATTTTGTTTATTCTTGCAGCAATGTCCTTTGACCGTTATGTTGCTATTTGCATGCCCTTACGCTATAGCTCTGTCATGACACCAAGATTTATTAGTTGTATCATTGTACTAGTTTGGGGCCTCGACTTTGTCTTGATTGTATCACTGTTCTCTTTGCAGGCAAGACTTCCCAGGTGCAAACATGTTGTTATGAATGTGTTTTGTGATAACCCATCTCTCCTGAAGCTGACGTGTGGAAACACAACAGTCAATAATATTATGGGGCTGTTTAACACTGCTGTTATACAAGTTGTAAGCGTATCCATTCAGGCATATTCCTATGTTAAAATTCTCATTGCATGTGTGGTTACAAGGAAATCAGAAACAAAGGCAAAAGCTGTCAACACGTGTGTCGCACAGTTAGTTATACTGTTCATGTTTGAGGTTGTGGCAACATTCACGATTTTATCTCACAGATTCAAAAATGTTTCGGTTGACATGCAAAAGATCATGGGCATGCTCATATTTACTGTACCTCCACTTCTGAATCCAATCGTATATGGGTTGTATACAAACGAAATACGAAGCACTCTCCTGAGAGTCTTAAAAAATAGAGTATCTATGTGAATATTTGCTTACTGTTAATCAAATCATAAAAATCTTCTTTGAGCTGCAATAAAAATGAAAACACTGCGTCATCTGATCAGCACTTTGAAAACTGTAAGAGCTACACATGAAGAAGTTATGTAAAATAATGACACACACAAGAACAGACACATACGCCATCTGCATCACTGTGGAAAAATCTGCAGTTTCCTGTATTACAGGAAATATTATTGTGGATTTTTTGTGTCTGACCTTTTTGCTAATGTAGTTTGACTCAGTAACACTTATAAGATGTAGCGATTCTTAAAATATAGAGATAAACATTCATCCCACTTTAAATTAATGATTGTTGACTACATCGTACTGCAGTTATGAAAACTTGTTGTTACTTTTATCCTGATCTTTTTGTTTTGGTTTTGTGATGCGTTTTGTGATGTCAATATATTGACAATATACTGCACATGCTCAATACATCAAAGTACATTTTTCTGATCATCTTTATTATAAATGATAATATATTTAGATTCTATTTTTATACAGTTTTTTGAATTACAGAAAATATACTCATGGTCCATAAGAAAAATGGAGAAAAGATGGGAGATATTTGTGTTGTGGTTTATGTCATGGCCTGTCGGAGTGGCTAGGGATTTTCCAGTGCTTCTGGTGTCCACCCTCAGAGGTTCTGGTGTCTCACCTGTATCTCATTCATTAGCAAATCAGCAGGAGGGTTATTTTGGCCAGCACTGCCTCCCACTCATCCTGCTACCTCTTAGTGATAACTAGGCGTCCCTTATGGTTAGCTTCATCCCAGTTTTCTTCATGTGCAACTTTGTTTCTATGCGCTTCAGCTCCTGGTCGCAGTCTCCCAGATCGACGCTCGGTTACCATTCTTTTTCCAGCGCTGGTCCTGCTTGCTTTCCTCACCTGCAAACTGCTCTCAGAATCCATAACCTTGCTTACATGCATGCCCTCCTGCCCATCGTGACTTTACTAGACCCCTCTGGAGAATCTGGAAAACTTTCCACTTTTCTGAAAGACTTTCCACCGTTTTCAGTGTTCATGCCCTGCTCTGGACACTCCCACAGGTACCCTCCCCGAAGCGTCTCAAATTTTGGCCTGCAAAACTCCCTTCAGTCAGTACTAACCTCCAGCTTTCCTCTATCACCTTACCAGTCCAGTAATCTTCCTCTCCTCTGTTTCAGAGTTCTTGTTCCGCTCGCATTCTCTGCCAGTGACTCCTCGTGATGATCTGCTCTCTGCTGGTGTCTCCTCATGTGTATTCATGTTTAGCAAGATTCCACTCTCGCTGTGTAAATAAAGACTTGTGAAAAGTTAAGTGGGTTTTTGAGTCTGCTTTTGGGTCTGAATCTTGCTTGAACTTCTGGTTCATGACAGTTTATAAATATATACACATGAAGTTGTTTAGTCACACAACTAAATAAATAAAAGAGCATCTAACCCCATCGCCTTACCCTTAACCAAATCTCTATGCAGAATTTGTAAGGGAGGGATATTACTTTTGGTTGTGTAATTTGTTTGATTTTCATTTATAATCTGCTTGTACTCTGAGTTTTATTGACCAATCCCATTTTAGAATGCTTTGGTCTCATACAAGTAAACAGTCTGTGTAGAAAACAATGGAGGGCATGCCTTTACCTAAATACAATCTCAAAAACTTCATCTCTTTTTAACATGTCTTACAACTATTTGTAAACAAGGACCATCACGTAAAGCTCATCAAAGTTGGTCAGTGGACAGACTGATTGGTTCCCAGACTGCCTTTATGTTAAACTCTGTTGGAAGTGGTGCGAGAGAAAGAGCACAATCCTTACATAGTTATTTAGTAATCTTTCATTTTTAAGGATTCAAGTCAACCATAAAACACTTGTAAAGTATCTAAATCCCCATGTTAAGAAAAGACCTGACATAGTGTATCGGAATATAGCTTAGACTGACTTCAACAAGAACATAGTATCAGAAGGCATATTAGTCACTATCAAGTATACTGAGGTTGTGCACTGCACTGGTATTCTGCAGAGGTCTAAGCCTTTGCAGTATTAAAAAGTAGATATGGATACAGCCTAGGAAGTGATAGATTGAGAAGCACAGTTGATAAATCAGGGGTGTCCAACTCCAGGCCTCAAGGGCTGGTGTCCTGCAGGTTTTAGATATCACACTGAGTCAACACACCTGAATCATATGATTAGTTCATTACCAGGCCTCTGGAGAACTTCAAGACATGTTGAGGAGGTAATTTAGCCATTTAAATCAGCTGTGTTGGATCAAGGACACATCTAAAACCTGCAGGACACTTCCCCTTGAGGCCTGGAGTTGGACACCCCTGTCATAAATGAAAGTGTAGAAAAGTCAGGGGCCCAGGCAATAGAAATTACAGAGATGAGGAGGGATAAGAAACAATGCAGAAGACTATGGCCCTTCACACGAGGCATCACCAGCGAGTGAAGGAAGTTGCTGATGTCAATAAATCCTCTCCATGTCTAGGGACTGACTTAGCGATAAGATTTACAAGTTTATCTAAACAAAGTTGTTTGACAAGTCGTGGGCACAGAGGACTGGAATGTACTGCAGCTTACTGTAACTGCCGCAGGACTGATGATAGCTTCAATCTCGTATGGTCCAATGTAACATGGAGCGAGCTTATGGGAAAGGCATTTTGAGCCCCAGCTCCGACAGTCTCTGTCATTGTGTCCTTGGGCAAGACACTTCACACTTGCCTACTGGTGGTGGTCAGAGGCCCGGTGGTGCCAGTGTCCGGCAGCCTCGCCTCTGTCAGTGCGCCCCAGGGCAGCTATGGCTACAATGTAGCTTGCCATCACCAGTGTGTGAATGTGTGTGTGTGAATGGGTGGATGACTGAATGTAGTTTAAATCGCTTTGGGGTTCATAGTAACTAAGTAAAGCGCTACACAAATACAGGCCATTTACCATTTTACCATTTAAAAGGATGTTCAGCCCCCTCTTTCCATTTCCCTAGAGCCAACTTCACTGCTAACATCTCCCAGTTGGCCACATCATACTGTAATTTTTCTCTGCAGGAGGTGACAGAAAAATGCACAAAGTTGCAGCTTACCTATTAGTCCAGAACGCTGGGAACAGAGAACAACCCTGACTCCAGAGTCTGATGCAACTACTTCTATGATAAATGGTTTTGCGGTATCTGGGTGGATCAAAACAGGTGTTTTAGTAAGACAAAGGCAGTTTTGGCTTCAGTGGACAAGACAGGCAGGACTTTGGTGGAGGTGAGGTGTGGTGGGTGCTTGTGTGATGTGGAAGTGAGCCCTTCACTTACAGGTCGATCTTCACCTGTCCTCCTGCCAAAATATAACCCAGAAAAATGACAGAAGGAGAGTGGAACAAATTTCTTGGCCTTGACATATAAGCGGTTCTCGAGGAATCGCTGCAGGATGGAGTGGACATGGACACAGTGCTCCTGGGGTTTTTTGAAGAAAGTCAGGATACCATCAAGACATACGAACACAAAGATGCTCAGAAAATCTCTTAGAATGTCACTTACTAATACCAGGAAAACTGGAGCGTTAATGAGGATAAAGTTTTATATTGAATGTGGTTTTCCATTCATCTCCGCTCCTGGATACAGACCAGATGATAGGCAATGCGTAAGTCAAGTTTAGTAAAAATAGTTTCTATGTGCTTACAGATAATCTTGAAAAACTGATAAAATGATGAAAGCTGACCTGTTGATATGTTGTTGATGTTTGTGTAGGTAATTAATGACATGATATAACATTTCTGATCCTTGATAAATCCCTTGTGAGGCAGTGGTTAAGACCATGTGAATCTAAAGATGAACTTTAAGATAACACCTAATACTCCAGAGAACTGCCTGCTGTTCAGAGTCACGTCTATAAAGCCTTTAATCCCTATGAATCTTTTACTAGGTTGTCATTGCCAGCACTGACATAACTGGATAAAGATGAGTGCTTTGTGTGTATGTACAATGTTGTGCATATGTACAATGTTTTTTCTTCTTTGAAGCGATTGACTCCTATATATGTGTGTGTGTGTTCTATGAGTTATTTAAATTTAAGGTCAAAACATTCTAAGTTGTTTTTTTTAAGAGTGCAAATTACATGACATGAAATGTATATGAAGTTCTTTGGAGAGGGAGGATAGAGTTTGTTGATTATAACTGAACTGTAACATTTAATCCTATGTCTTCTTTTTATATATTTTCTATTATGTCCTTTGAGGTACGTAAATATTGTCTTGCTCATTAGCAAAGAAGCGATGATTGACTTTCAATTTTATAGTGTGAAAAAGCAACAAAATGAACAACCGATACAACACATCCTCTTTTTTACAGATTAATGTCTTTAATCTCTCCTCTGAGAGTGTTTTTCCTGCATTTCTTTTTGCAACTCTGAGTTACATGATCATACTTTTTTGCAACCTTACTCTAATCCTCACCATTGTGCTGAATAAATCTCTGCATCAGCCAATGTACCTAATTCTGCTGAATCTTCCTATTAATGACCTTATAGGGTCATCAGCTCTCTTTCCACAGCTCATCAAAGAAATACTGAGAAACAGTGGGATAATGCAATACTCAGCTTGCGTTGCTCAAGCTTTCTTTATCCATATCTATGCAGCAGGCACTGTGTTCAATCTGAGTGCAATGGCATATGATAGATACATTGCCATATGTTACCCACTGCAGTACAGTACTGTGATGACTAATGCCCATATCATGAGAATAATCACCATTGTATGGATGAGTTGTTTAGTTTTAATTGCTGTGCTTTTTTTCTTACTTTTGCGCTTGCCTCGTTGTCGATCTGAAATGACAAACCCCTATTGTGATAATGCATCTCTGTTGACTTTGGTCTGTGCTGACACAACTATTAACAACATCTATGGCCTTTTTATAAGTGCTTTTTCACAATTGGTGGCTAATGGAATTGTTTTCTACACATATCTCCGCATCCTCATAACTTGCTTTAGATCTAAACGATCAGATACAAAAGCCAAAGCTCTGCAGACATGTGCTACACATCTGATTGTTTTTCTCTTGTTGGAGTGTCTTGGTCTTTTCACCATCATATCATATAGACTAAATAATGTTTCACCCCATTTCAGAAGATTTATGGGTTTGTCAACTTTAATTTTTCCCCCAACACTGAATCCAATCATCTACGGTTTGAAAACAAAGGAAATTCGAGAAAAGGTGTTGAACTTTTTAAAGAATAGGATGTTTTCATCTTAATGCACTCTTTCAAAAGAATCTGATGTAACATGCTGAAACATTTTAATTGTTTTATTTTCCCGTATTTATCCTGCTGTCTGACATTAATTCAGTCACTCTGTCGAGTCTTTTAAAAAATGCTGATTAAGTTTTCTGATGACAGATATTGTAGTGCTTTTTGAAAGAATCTAGGTTATTACTTTATTTTTTAGTTATTGCTTGTCATTATATTCTTTTGCATAAAAAGTAAATGGAAACTTCCAATTACACGTTTTTCTCGTTGTGTGACTGTTTTCACAAAAATCAAATAAAAACTTTATTTTCATAGAATATGAACTTTTATACTTTCATATACATTGTATATTATCAATCATCTTTTTCCATTTTAATATCTATTATTATTAGTATTATTGTTATAACTACTACTACTACTACTAATAATAATAATAATAATACAACAATTTAAATATATAATTCCATTAAATATTTGCCTATTTTACTTCATCTCATATGTCATTGTACTGAATTTGAGCAACCCTAAGCTTAATGCAGATTACTTTTAACAATTATCCACCTCAATTAAATCTATGGTCTGGAGCACAGGCTGCTGTCGAACAGGGCAAGCTAAAGAATAAACATTTTGTGTCAGCAAGGGGTGGGGGAAAGCCATTCACCAGAGCATATCTTAAGTGCTGCTGATGTGGGCTGGCCTTCTCCACACGCTCTTCAAGGCTGCAGTGCACAAAGACACTGTGACGTCAGACACATTCACACTCACTTTTTTCATGTGCATAAATAAATCATATGGCTGATGATATGTGCCATGGTGATCCATGAGTATGATCATAAGTTTATTTATTTTTCAACCCAACAGAACAAATAAACAAAAACATGATGCTGATGCTATGAACACTCCACACACATGAGTCAAGATGCAGGAAACTGCTCACGGAAACTCTGCACACTCCAGTTATCATAGTGTCTATTTATATTCAGTACATTGTTTATGTGAAGTGTGCTACATAACTCAGACTGATTTAAACATATATCTGTCATGATCCGGCAGTGTGCAGGGAGGAAATGGACCCAAACGCAAACTCACTAGAAACAGGTTAGAAATCAAAATGGCAGCTTTAATTGCTGAACAAAGAATGTCTACAAAACCTAAACTGAGAAGAATCTAACAAAACACACGCAGGGAGACACAGGGAGCATGAGGGAGATCGCGACACTGACACAGAGAAACACAGGGCTTAAATACACTGGGAAATAACGAGGGGAATGAGACACAGAAGGGGAGCACAGGTGGGAGAAATCGGACATAACCAGACCCAAGGGAAGCGAAACTCAATACATTCACGTAGGACACAGACCTTCAAAGTAAAACAGGAAATGTAACATAGACGCAGACTTGACTAGGGGAGACAGAGCAACTAAGAAACACAGAGAACAATAACAGGGAGACACAGAGAACAATAACAGGGAGACACAGAGAGCGGCTAACTAACTACTCAGAAAACTAAATAGAATACAAGAAAGCCAAAGTAAGACACTAGACTAAAGAATAAACTGGGGCAACAAAGAGAACTAAGATCATAATACAAAAACTCAGAGACAGAAGAAACTGAAAACAATGGGTCTGCGACCTAGGAACATGACAATATCTATCAATAACATCTTAACTCATTCACTGCCATTGACGTCTATAGCCGTCAATGGCAGTGAATGAGTCAATGGGTTTAACTCATTCACTGCCAATGGCTGGCAGTGAATGAGTTAATTAAGGCTCCTTACTACATTTCTCTTCTTTAAATCTCCAGTTTAGAGGAATGAACATCAAGTAGAATGTGAGTAATTTTAGTAACTCACTATGACTTTAGTTTATATACAATAAATCTTTATTCCGGTGTCCTATATCTCCTCTCGACAGGTTAATATAATTTTTATTGCTGATTTTTTTTCCCAATCGTAATCATTTTCACTAGAATATTTTATGACAGAGATATTTTACTAATGCACACCGCTAAAAACAAAACAAAACAAAACAAAATGGTAAATGGCCTGTATTTATATAGCGCCTTACTAGTCCCTAAGGACCCCAAAGCGCTTTACATATCCAGTCATCCACCCATTCACACACTGGTGATGGCAAGCTACATTGTAGCCACAGCCACCCTGGGGCGCACTGACAGAGGCGAGGCTGCCGGACACTGGCACCACCGGGCCCTCTGACCACCACCAGTAGGCAACGGGTGAAGTGTCTTGCCCAAGGACACAACGACCGAGACTGTCCGAGTCAGGGCTCGAACCGGCAACCTTCCGATTACAAGACGAACTCCCAACTCTTGAGCCACGATCGCCCCAAAACAAAACAGGATCAAATGACCCCCTGTCTTTTGTGTGATACTGGGCTATATATATCAGGCTTTTTGACCTAATTGGATAATAGGATGACAACATAATACTCATAAATAATTACCAGGTTTATCACCATTCATCCACAAGTTTCTGTGTGGTTATTTGTTCCGCTGGAAAAGAAATGAAATGGTAAAAGCTCATCTTTTGGGGCTGAAATACCTTCAATAATTTAACATTGGGGACTCAAGTGGATTCAATTATTTATTTATTTATTTATTTATTTTTTTGGCCTGTCCCATGTGGTTCTTTAGCCATCAGAATTGTTGTCTGAAGACCAACAAGGATACCCAATGGATTTACTTTGCCAAATGGATCACCGTGGCATTGCCGTTTTGGTCCATTTGATCGATCTTTGTTTTTATTATTTATTATATTTTTATTTTCAGATGTTACAGACGGGACAGACATGAGTGAGGGAAAGGAAAGGGAGAAAGAAAGAGGAAGGAAAAGAAAAACAGAAGGGGAGAGGGACAGTGAGAAAGGGGGGGGGAGAAAAAAAATCTCCTGGATCACCTGTTGAGAGAAGAAGAATAGAAAACAAGCAAAAAAAAAAAAAACCAAAGCAACATACTAAACACAACACCATCGCATTAATCTAGCTAAGTGTAAACAGCAGTAAATACTAAATATTCAATGTTGTTGTGCAGCACACAGGACAGACAGCGCACAATGTGCTTTGAAGTAGCAGCCAAGAAAGGTGTAATTTAAGTCTACTAGCAGTGAACACCCGTGTGCATACCTGTGTGGATCAGTGCGCTTGTATTCAAATGGTTTCCACATGTAATGGTCTGCAAGAGGATGTAGAGAGCCATAGCCCCGTCCCCCAGGGCATGAAGCAGACATGGAGGAGATCCAGGCCCCAGACATCCAGAGGCCCCAGAGTGCGAGAGCCCAAGGAGGACCACCGGAGGGGCATCCGTGCCACCCTCATGGGAAGGGCTGAGGATCCCCAGACGAGGCGTCACCCAGTAGCCACCGAGTAGAAGCTAGAGGGGGCTGCACCGGCGTGCCCGCCGGCTCTGCCGGCAGCCAGCTGTGCCAGAGTGAACCGAGCCGCAGGCCCAGAAGCCGCAGGCCCAGAAGCCGGAGGCCCGAGGGCCCCCCGCATCCCGGAGGAGGCCTGACCGAGCAACAGGCACCAGGCCCCGCCAGGTAGCCACCGGGAGCGAGCTGGTACATACCTGAGTGCCCAGCCCCGGACACCAAGAACCACCAATGAACCGACCCCTGAGGGCATCAGTCACCGGCAGGGAGTGTGGTGAGGGGAGATAGGCCTTGGAGGGCCTGGGAGTTCCCAGAGAGGTGGAGTCTAAGACCCGACCTGACATATAGACACAGACAAACAGGCACACACAGACACAAACATGCATTCCCACCCTCATGCACACATATACAAACACTCAGCACTCACCCAACGTAAGGATTGACATAAATGGACATGTACACACAATAACACTCCCCAAACATACACTATACCCTGCCCGGGTCCAGGTACCCTCGCCCCCAGAGGGGGAAACAGAACCCAGGCCCAAGAGATGTTACCCTTCCCCCTAGGGTGGAGGCAAGCGAGCCGTCTCAGGCTCCGCAGCAGCAGGGAGGCCAATCGGACAGCCAACATCTCCTCCCAGCCCCCCTGCCCCAATGGCTAGCAGAGAATGGGGGTGTGTGAAGACCCCATACCTCCCTCCTCCCGCTCATGTGTAGTGTTGCTGCGTGTTGTTCTAAAGTGCATTTAAAACAAGGGAGAGCATGGTGCTGCTGCACCCCCGAACCCCAAACCCCCACGCCTGCCCCGGATCCACTCAGGGGCAGCCAGGCCACCAGGCCAGTAACCTACGTCCACCAGTACAGACCATCCTTCAGCCCCGCTGCACGCAGCCACGAGGAGAACAACCTCTAAGAGCGACCAGAGCCACTAACCAGGTTATGAACACAACCCCCGGGTTAAGCCCTCCAGGGATAACGTCTCTAGGGGTCCTCCAGGCGCCCTAAGCCCGTCCCAACTCCATATCAACAACAGTAGCTAAGGCGGGACCAAACCATGACCCCCTACCCCCGCTAGGTGATGGAGCCGATCAAAGGAGCCCAGAGGGATTGATCTAATGTGGTGGCAGAGGCTATATCGAGACTAATGTGATCTATACACCTGGATGAGGGAAAAGGCACGGTCAGGATACTGTTTCTTGACTTTTCCAGTGCCTTTAATACCATCCGGCCCTGTATGCTTCAGGAAAAACTGAACAGGATGGAGGTGGACCCCTGCCTGGTGGCTTGGATCTCCGACTACCTCACCGACAGACCACAGTACGTCAGGCTGAAGGACATCACGTCTGACACTGTGGTCAGCAGCACAGGAGCACCACAGGGAACTGTGCTGTCCCCTCTTCTCTTCACCCTGTACACCTCTGACTTCTGCTACAACTCTGAATTATGCCATATTCAGAAGTTTGCAGATGACACGGCCATCATGGGGTGTATCTGGGATGATCAGGAAGAGGAGTACAGAAGTCTGGTGAGGAACTTTGTCGCATGGAGTCACACAAACCACCTGCAACTCAACACCTCAAAGACTAAGGAACTGGTTGTGGACTTCGGGAGGTCCAGAGAAGGTCCACTGCCGGTTCAGATAGAGGGGGAGGAGGTGGAGGTGATCAACAAGTACAAGTACCTCGGGCTGTGGGTGGACAATAAACTGGACTGGTCATGCAACACAGAGCACCTGTATAAAAAAGCCCAAAGCCGACTGTACTTCCTCAGGAGGCTGAGGTCTTTTAACATCTGCAGGAAGCTCCTGAGGATGTTTTACCAGTCGGTGGTTGCTGGAGTACTTTTCTATGCTGTGGTGTGCTGGGGGAGCAGCACAGCAAAGAGGGACTCATCCAGGCTGGAGAAACTGATCAGGAAGGCTAGCTCTGTGGTCGGCATGAAGCTGGACACTCTGGTGACAGTGGCAGAGAAAAGGACATTAAAGAAACTGCTGGACATTATGAACAATGCTGGGCATCCTCTGCACACGGCCATAAACAATCAGAAGAGTTTGTTCAGTGACAGGTTGCTTCTCCCCAAGACAAGAACTAACAGACTTAAAAACTCCTTTGTCCCACACGCCATCAAACTGTTTAACTCCTCTCTGGAGGGGAGAGGGAGGGGAAACAGGAGGACAAAGGAGGGGGGAACAACTAAGCTGTAGTGCCTCTTCACCTCACTGTACAATACCTTGTGCAATACTTTTTGTAAATAGTCAACAGTGCAATAGACTCAATACTTGAAATGTGCAATTCACTTGTATTTTTATTTTTTATTCCTATTTATTCTATTTATCCCCTTTGTATATTTTATTTATATTTGTCTCTGTATTTATATATGTGTGTGTGTGTATATATATATATATATATATATATATATATATATATATTCTGTAACTGTAACTTCGGTCGTTGCTGTGCTTTTTGGAAGTCGAATTTCCCAGAGGAACCCACCCGAGGGATTAATAAAGTTCTATCTTATCTTATCTTATCTTATTAGAAGGTTTCTATATTGGCTAGAATTAAGATTATTTTTATTTTTCCAGTTCATGAGGACCGTTTTCTTGGCGATGCATAGGGCAGTAAAAACCATGTGGACTGTATTAGTTTCTGTAGTGACCTCATCCTATTTTCCCAACAAGCATACTAAAGGGGAGGTTGGAATTTTACATTTCAGACACTTTGATAAATCTTCACATATCTCGTGCCAAAACTTCTGCATTTATTTTGTTTTTGACAGGTTTACAAGTACTGCAATTAAATGGGCAACTAGGAATATTACTGAAGTTGCCATTGCTGACCCTATAGTGTCTATACAAACTGTTATCAAGTCCTATCCACTTCATTAGCTCTATATTAAAAATATTCCAACATTTCAGTGAGCATTTTGGTCTAGCTTATTTCTAAAGAAAGAAGGAAAAAAACAGAGTGGCGTTGTACATAAAAGATCTTCACCACTGTTTCCTGCCAAGAATAGATGATGTTAGGGTTCCAAGCATAAATGTCATAACACAGAGCACATACTGTTTTTTGCAATGATCAATTAGAGCGATTATGTTTGATTTCCACGTGCACGTTTGTGCATGTTCTTAGTGAGATGATAATACATTTTTGATTCTTCGCAAACCCTTAAGTCTTAACCAGAAAAGGGCAGTAACGTGTAACGCGTTACTGTAATCTGATTACTTTTTTCAGGTAACGAATCCCTTACTTTCAGGTAAAGTAAGGGATTACTATTGCAAAAACGGTAATTAGATTACCGTTACTTTCCTGTAGGAACGCTGCGTTACTGCGTTACTAAAACCGTGATATTTTTTGCAAGAATGTCTCATGACAGTGACGTAAGCGAGTGCGACGTTCGTGACAACAGCTGTGTGCAGATCAACAGTGGATCATATATCCAGTGCAGGAGAGAGTATGAGCGTGCAGCGTTTAAAGCTTGGAAGTACTGACCTTACTTTGAGTTTGATTCCATAAAAAGTGACAAAAACATTAGTGTCTGTTGTGCGTGGGAAGAAAACTTCTTTTTAAAGCGAAACCCCCCTAAACTTCCAAGCAAGCACTGAGTGCGCTACGACGTAATGGGAAACTCACAGAGAAACTCGCGGATTCTTCCACTGACCGCTCCGGCACACCTGCACCAGGGTAAACCTCCGCCTATGCCACTCCTGCTTTATAGGTGAAAATAGAGCAACAGGACCGCTAGTCTTTGATGTTATTTATTTTCTGCTGTGTTTTACTTGCATCTATTTGAAAGAGTGAGTGTACACACACAAAAAAATATATTTTATGTGCTGGAATGTGCAGAAAATAGATTTAAACAAATTTCTTCCAGTCAGAGAATGTTGCATATAATTACATTTTTGCTTGATGCATAAAGTTAAAAGGTTAAAACTAATAAAACAAGTTTTAAAAAGAGACTTTTCCATTTGATTACATTTTGTATGATGGATTAAAAGTAGAATTGGGCTGAAAGATCTATCGCTTTATCACCTATTCAGGTTGTAAATCGTGTTTTTAAAAAGTAACTAAGTAACTAAGTAACTAAGTAATTAATTATTTTTGAAAATAAGTAATCAGTAAAGTAACGGGATGACTTTTTTGGGGGAGTAATCGGTAATTAGTTACTGATTACTTTTTTCAAGTAACTTGACCAACACTGGTCTTAACTAACAATCTAAAGATGAGCTTTAACATAACACCCAATACTCCAGAGATATGCCTGCTGTTCAAAATCGCACCTATAAAGCCTTGAATGTTTTATCGGGTAGTCACAGGCAGCACTAACATAAGTCGATAAAGATGACTGCTTTGTGTGTATGTGGTTTAGATATAATCTTTATTATGCATTGAACTGAATGAATGCTTTTTTGCTATTTTGCTGTTTCAGGGTTCTCGTTCCGCTCGCATTCTCCGCCAGTGACTCCTCGTGATGACCCGTTGTTACGACCCGGCTCTGCTACAGGGGATGTAACATAAATGAGCCCAGAGACAGAGGGTTACATAAAAAGAAAAACATAAGGTTTATTAACACAACCGAAAGCCGTTAGTGAAACATCTCACTAGGCAATAGGGTGATTTAAACGAACATAACAAACAACTTATATATTCAAATAACACTAACACTACTCATCTAAACATCTCACAGGCAGTTACTAAACACAAAGGTTGCAAAGGGCAGCAATGCAAAGACAAAGGCAAAGCCAAAGGCAGGAGGGACAGTCTGCACAGAGGCCGTAACACCTGTTCTCTGCTGGTGTCTCCTCATGTGTATTCATGTTTAACCAGATTCCACTCTCGCTGTGTAAATAAAGACTTGTGAAAAGTTAAGTGGGTTTTTGAGTCTGCTTTTCGGTCTGCATCTTGCTTGAACCTCTGGTTCATGACAGTTTATAAATATATACACATGAAGTTGTTTAGTCACAAAACTAAATAAATAAAAGAGCATAGTTTGTATACATGCATAAAATAAATCACAATTAGTAAGAAGCACTTTACTTTTTAAATTTTATATATTGCAATGTAACTGCCTGAGACCTGCATGAGCACATAGATGCCTTTAACTGTCAAACAGCTTGCCATGAACCCTCTGTCTGTAGCCTGTTGTGCTGACTCTATCCCCATCGCCTTACCCTTAACCAAATCTCTATGCAGAATTTGTAAGGGAGGGATATTACTTTTGGTTGTGTAATTTGTTTGATTTTCATTTATAATCTGCTTGTACTCTGAGTTTTACTGACCAATCCCATTTTAGAATGCTTTGGTCTCATACAAGTAAACAGTCTGTATAGAAAACAATGGAGGGCATGCCTTTACCTAAATACAATCTCAAAAACTTCATCTCTTTTTAACATGTCTTACAACTATTTGTAAACAAGGACCATCAGGTAAAGCTCATCAAAGTTGGTCAGTAGACAGACTGATTGGTTCCCAGACTGCCTTTATGTTAAACTCTGTTGGAAGTGGTGCGAGAGAAAGAGCACAATCCTTACATAGTTATTTAGTAATCTTTCATTTTTAAGGATTCAAGTCAACCATAAAACACTTGTGATAGGTTTGTAGCTTGAACCTATTCGCTGGAACGTTGAAGACAATATAATTACACAGCAAGCAAGACACGAAGTAGGCAAAGTTCTTCATGTTTCTCGTGCACGGGAGAGAACCGGACAAACGCCGTTCCTTCGCTTGACCCCAGTTGCTCTCGTCCGTTCCCCCGTAACACTGCTTTTTCATTGAGGTTACATGAATATGCTAGGGGTGCAACGATACACAAAATTCACGGTTCGGTTCGGTTCGATACTTTGGTGTCACGGTTCGATATTTTTTCGATACAAAAAAATGTTCATGCATTTTTAATTTGTCATTTATTAAAATTATAAATATATATTTTAACTCAAAAGTACAGTTTTTAAATTTAACCCTAACCCTTGTGCGTGTTTTTTATTTTGACAGCGAATGCGCACCTGCGGACCACTTATGTGCAGCCCTGGTTATTTAGCTCGTCATATCGCAGCCACAGAAATTCTTTTGTCCATGAAACCATAAAGCTGCACTTTCTTTTTGCCTTATAGTCTGATTTGTCATAACTTCTCCGTTTTGTGGTAAGCTTTTCTTTGGCTGTCACTTCTTCACCCTGACCTGTCTTATTTGGCTCAGCAGAACTGAAATGCTTTTACACACTCACTCACATAAGCTCAGTGATTCTCTGCGCGATCAACCTCTCACATGTTTAAGCTTGCTGCGGGAGATTTCACTTGTCATGTTTGCATAGTAAGCTAACGATTAATAAGACGATGTCAGAGGAATTGGTGCACAAATTATCATCACTCACAGATCAGTGCTGTCGCTCTCTATACACAGTTCGCACGATTGCAAAGTGAAAGCAAAAAAACAAGCGCAAATTCAAACGCGACTTCAATATGTCACATATTGACAGTGGCTCACCGATGCCAATGACATAATTACCCAGCTACATTTCTGAAAGAATGCAAAAGCATTGACATATATTTTTCCTACAATAGCCCGACGGGCAGGGAAGAGATAGATTTTGGTAGCCCGACTGAAAAAATCGCTAGCTCCGGGACGTCGGGCTAGCGATATTGCAAGCCCTGTATCTGATTGAGGAATCACTCATCTTTGGAAAAGAGAGTTTATTACAGAGAAATGTCTCTTTCCAAAATAAAAGCTATACTATCCGCTTCTTCTGGGCTATATTCTCAGCAGCATAAGGAGAATCATGTGCTAACAGCTGTCTAAATGACTCGTCTAAAGTTAGTAGCATGCTTGCTTTTTTTGTCTGCTTCCACTTGTCTTTGCACTAGGATGATGTCGGCGTAAATGTGCAGTCATATTCGTCGTGTTCCCACTAGTGCTTTCAGGTTAATCTCGTTGAAATGACCTTAACGCCACAACACGGCAAATCTCCGTTAACGAGCTACCGCCGATCGCTCCGTGCATGGGGCTAGACGGCCAACACGTTAACGAGCTAACTGCGCTAGCACACTAGTTCACACCAATGTAATTGAGCATTGCATGGCACATCCAACATACTGTTTTACTTTAGTCCATGACTCGCTTACCTTCAGGGTCATACGTCACATGAAAACCAAAGTAATTCCAAACGCCAGATCTGAATGAGGGTGGGGGAGGTGCCCTGCGCTCTTCCTTCTGACTATGCTGTCAGTGGATCTGCGCTGGACAGTGCAGCCTAGGCGGAGTAGTCGAACACAGATTCACTGAGCGCTCAACACAGACAGCATCGTCAGAAGGAAAATTGATAAAATAAATTACAAATGTTGTATTGTTCGATACATATGCGTACCGAACCGAAAGCACTGTATCGAACGGTTCAATATCAATACGAATATCGTTGCACCCCTAGAATATGCATAGGGTCATTAACATATAACATCTTACATAGGTATACATGTGAACAAAGAATACTGTGTGTGTGTGTGTGTGTGTGTGTGTGTGTGTGTGTGTGTGTGTGTGTGTGTGTGAGGTCAAGATGTGACCTTGTGAAGACTCCCCAAAGCTGGTGCCAGGAGTCTAGCGGGTCCATCTGAACAAAAGGCTCTTATACTTAAAGAGATATACGTGTGTTTGCTATACCATATATCAACAAAGAGAAGATAGGACCTCTCTTATGCTCCTAGGATGTGCACCAAGCCTTTGTAGCCTGCTAAAGATCACACATCCTATCACTACACAATTGATTATACACCTATAAGCCTATATGGTTAAATATTTCTAAGCATAAATGACAAACAACAATACAAAACCTAACAACTTGTCAAGTATCTAAATCCCCATGTTAAGAAAAGACCTGACATAGTGTATCGGAATATAGCTTAGACTGACTTCAACAAGTTATATCACTAAAAAATAGAATCAGAAGGCATATTAGTCACTATCAAGTATACTGAGGTTGTGCACTGCACTGGTATTCTGCAGAGGTCTAAGCCTTTGCAGTATTAAAAAGTAGATATGGATACAGCCTAGGAAGTGATACAGATTGAGAAGCACAGTTGATAAATCAGGGGTGTCCAACTCCAGGCCTCAAGGGCTGGTGTCCTGCAGGTTTTCAAATCAAATCAAAATCAAATCACTTTTATTGTCACATCACATGTGCAGGTACATTGGTACAGTACATGTGAGTGAAATTCTTGTGTGCGAGCTTCACAAGCAACAGAGTTGTGCAAAATACAATAATGTAAACAAGCAAAATACAAGAATGGCTACATCTGAAACTAATAAATATATGTACAATATATAATAGTATATGCATTTCTGGATGTGTATACTAAATATTTTTCTTCGTGTGTGTGTGTGTGTGTGTGTGTGTACACATATTTTACAAATTAAATAGAGTAAACAATAAATAAAATATATAAAAATATACAGAGTTGAGACATGTGCAAAACAGTGGCATTTATATACAGTGTGGAGTGCATAATGTTGAAGTTCCAGTAGTGAAGGTGAGGTGTCTGTGACGTGTTCAGCAGTCTGATGGCCTGGTGGAAGAAGCTGTCTCTCAGTCTGCTGGTACGGGACCGGATGCTGCAGAACCTCCTTCCTGAGGGAAGTAGTCTGAACAGTTGGGGTGACTGGAGTCCTTGATGGTCCTCCCCGCTTTCCTCAGGCATCGCTTCCTGTAGATGTCTTGGAGGGAGGGAAGCTCACCTCCAATTATCCGTTCAGAGCACCGCACTACTCGCTGGAGAGCTTTGCAGTTGTAGGCGGTGCTGTTGCCATACCAGGTGGTGATGCATCCAGTGAGGATGCTCTCAATGGCACAGTGATAGAAGGTCCTGAGGATGCGGGGGCTCATGCCGAATCTTTTCAGTCTCCTGAGAAAGAAGAGGCGCTGCTGCGCCTTCTTCACTGTTTTGTTTGTGTGTACTGACCACGTAAGATCCTCAGCCAGATGTAAACCAAGGAACCGGAAGCTGCTCACTCTCTCCACAGCAGCGCCGTTGATGGTGATGGGGGTGTGTACTTCTCTGCACCTCCGGAAGTCCACTATCAACTCCTTTGTCTTTGCGACGTTGAGGGTGAGATGGTTGTCTTGACACCAGTGGGTCAGGGCGCTGACCTCCTCCCTGTAAGTCGTCTCATCACCATTGGTGATAAGACCCACCACTGTAGTGTCGTCCGCAAACTTCACAATGATGTTGGAGTTGTTAGTGGCTGTGCAGTCGTAGGTGTAGAGTGAGTATAGGAGAGGGCTCAGTACACACCCCTGTGGAGCACCAGTCTTCAGTGTGATGGGGGATGAGGTGATGCTGCCTAGTCAAGGCTCAAGGTTCAAGGTTCAAGGTTCTTTATTTGTCACATGCATAGTTATACAAGTATAACACACAGTGAAATGTAGCCTGACACGCTCCTCGACATGTGCAAAAAAATTGGGGGGGGGGGGGGGGGGGGGGGGGGTGTAGAGGAAAAACATTATATATATATATATATATATATATATATATATATGTGTGTGTAGTATATACATTGGGTGAATGTGCAGTAGTAGCAGCAAGCAGGTGAATTCTGTACATTAATATGAATAGGCATCTGACTATTTTACAGGATAGACAATATAAACATATTTAAAATTAAAGGAATTGAAATGTACATTGTGCCTTGGTTTAGTGTCTGGAAGAGTCCTGACTCAGTCAATTATAGATGATGTGAGAGGGCGGGTGTGTGTGTTTAGGGCACGGATGGCTTGGGGATAGAAGCTCCTCTTGAGTCTCTCTGTCCTTGCCCGGAAGATGCGGAACCTTCTACCAGATTGCAGAAGTTGGAACAGTTTGTTGCCAGGATGGGACGGGTCCTTCAGTATCTGCGCTGCTCTAGTCCGGCATCTCCTGGTGTAGGTGTCCTGAAGCGGGGGGAGAGCAATCCTGCAGCAGCGTTCTGCTGTACGGATCACTCTCTGGAGAGCTTTTTGGTCCTTCACACAGCTGTTCCCAAACCACGATGTCATGTTCTGTGTGAGGATGCTCTCCACAGCGCCTGTATAGAAAATCCCGAGGATCTTTGGAGAGACCCTGAACTTCCTCAGTTGTCGTAGGTGATACAGGCGCTGCCTAGCCTTTTTGGTCTGGACCTGAATGTGGGCAGCCCATGTCAGGTCTGAGGAGATGTGGACACCAAGATACTTGAAGGACTGCACCATCTCCACTGGAGCTCCATTGATGATAATGGGCTTGTAGTCTCTGTGCTGACCCCTTCTGAAGTCCACCACCAGCTCCTTGGTCTTGCTGACGTTCAGCTGGAGGTGGTTGTCCTGGCACCACAATGCCAGATTCTTCACTTCATCCATGTAGGCCGTCTCATCGTTGTTGGAGATGGCACCCAACACCACTGTGTCGTCAGCAAACTTCACAATGGTGTTGGAGCCATGGGTGGCCACACAGTCTGAAGTGTAGAGGGAGTAGAGCAGTGGCGAGAGGACACATCCCTGAGGTGCTCCTGTGTTGATGGTGATGCTGTTGGAGAAGCACCTGCCCACCCTCACCACCTGAGTTCTGCCAGTGAGGAAGTCCAACACCCATGCACACAGACGGCTGTTAAGTCCCAGATCCCTCAGCTTTGTGAACAGTCTGCAGGGCACTATTGTGTTAAACGCTGAACTGTAATCAACAAACAGCATTCGCACATAGTTACCCTGTTTCTTGTCCACATGGCTGAGAGTGGTGTGTAGGACGTGGGCGATGGCATCCTCTGTGGATCTGTTGGATCTGTAGGCGAACTGCAGCGGATCTGTGGTGTCTGGGATGGCGGAGGAGATGATGTTCTTCAGCAGCCTCTCAAACACCTTCATTACTACCGAGGTCAGTGCAACTGGCCGGTAATCGTTCAGGGATGAGGGTTTGCTGTTCTTGGGCACAGGGATGATGGTGGATCTTTTGAAGCATGTGGGGACCAC
This sequence comes from Maylandia zebra, assembly GCF_041146795.1. NCBI lineage: Eukaryota > Metazoa > Chordata > Actinopteri > Cichliformes > Cichlidae > Maylandia > Maylandia zebra. Next base: position 30,544,832 of record NC_135180.1, read on the forward strand.
AGACTTCGCCAGGGACTCGTTGAAGATGTAAGTGAACACACCTGCTAGCTGGTCAGCACAGCAGTGCAGCAGACGGCCGGTGATGCCGTCTGGCCCCGCCGCTTTCCTTGTGTTCACTCTCCTCAGTGCCGCTCGGACGTCATGCTCCGCGATGCTGGTCACCGGTCTCTCGCTGATGACGTCACTGTCCTTGGTAGTCAGGCGGTAGATAGCATTAGCCGCCTGGCTAACCTCGAAACGGGCATAGAACTGATTCAGATCGTTGGTGAATGCAGAGTCAGCGTTGATCAGCGCAGTGTCCCTGGCTTTGTAGTCCGTAATGGTGCGTAGTCCGTGCCACATACTCCGTGTGTCGCCCTGGTGGAAGTGGGACTCCACACGTTCCCGGTACCAGCGTTTGGCATCTCTCACCGCCAGCCGCACGCCGTATGAGGCCGCTTTGTAGGCGCTCATATCGCCAGTGGCGAGACCCGCGTTGTAGGAGGCGGTCCTGGCGTTTACTGCAGTGCGGATCGATCTGTCCATCCACGGTTTCTGGTTTGGGAATGTGGTGACTCTCGCAGTGGGGATAATCTCCTCCGCTAGTGTAAAAGGTTAACATATGTGTTTAAGTTGAAATGTGTGGCTGGTAAATCTGGATTACACTAATAGTTAAAAAATTAAGAGATAAAAAGACTTATGGGGATGTTAGTTCAGTTTATGTCTTCATACAAGGAAATAAAGGGAACACCCCAGTTATATTTTGGTCTTTGTTATATCGTTCAGTGTTAAATCAGTATTTTCTAATTACACTTTACATCTTCCATGGCATTACTTAAAAAATACCACTAGGTGGCGCATAGCGGCCAGGAGGAGCGTAAACCCCCCTGGGAGGCAAATCTGCAGAATAAATCCTGCAGTTGAAACGTAAACAAGTTCATGATCTGTGCCTCTTTATTTCAATACACAGGTGGGTTACTAGTCCTCAAAATGACTAATAGGTAACACAGTAGAAGCAATAAGACTGTTGTGAACTCGTGAATGAAAGTATACCGTTATAAGTTAAGTACTGTTTAAGTATTGTGTTTTGAATGAGATCGTGATGTGAACGTGATCGTGCTAGGCTAATGGACTGGCTAGCGGGGGAAGTGAGCCTCAGGTACCGTAGCGATGCTAAGGCACGTTCTCAGTTGTGTGTTCTCTATATGTCTTGTTGAAGTAAGACAGGATGCAAAGGCTGTAATTAATGCTTGCATAGCTGCTCATGTGCTGTATACGAATGGTTATTTGCTATTTACGGGCTGTGAGTTACAGTACATTGTATTTCTTGATGCAGTGATATGTATGTGTAACCGGAACAAAGGCTGAGGCAACCTGGTCACTGCGAGCCAATGTTATCTATATTTATGATGGTTAATGTATACTCGGCAAGGTTATTCCTGTACTTTTGACAATGCGCTGACAGCTGTTATGCCACACGTTACAAAGAATTGCTGGGTCTTATGAGAGGCGATTAATGATTTGTTCCCCTGTTGATGAGAGAATAAATCCTGCAGTTGAAACGTAAACAAGTTCATGATCTGTGCCTCTTTATGTCAATACACAGCTGCAGGATCTAGGATCGCACCCCTCCCAGGCACCTGTCACACCAGGGGGGCAACACTAGCATATTGACGAAGCATACTGCTACTTCCGTAAACTCGTTGATGTCGACTGCGCATGCTCTGAACATGTCTGACCACTTGGCGTCTGTCAGACAGGAAGCTAAGGATCCAGCTGCAGAGGGAGCTGCTCAGTCCTAGATCCTGCAGTTTCCTGTCCAGCTTCGAGGGAACGATGGTATTGAATGCTGAGCTGTAATCTACAAACAGCATTCTCACATACGTGTCTCTCTTCTCCAGGTGTGACAGGGCAGTATGTAGTGTCAGGGCTATGGCATCATCAGTGGACCTGTTGTGGCGGTATGCGAACTGTAGAGGGTCCAGTGAGTTGGGTAGTGCAGAGCGGATGAAGTCCCTGACCAGCTTCTCGAAGCATTTGCTCACGATGGGGGTCAGGGCTACAGGTCGCCAGTCGTTCAATGAGGAGATGGTGGAGGATTTGGGTACAGGGACGATGGTGGCCATTTTGAAGCAGGCTGGGACTACAGACAGAGAGAGGGAAAGGTTGAAGATGTGTGTGAACACTCCAGCCAGCTGAGCCGCGCATGACTTGAGGACGCGGCCGGGAATCCCGTCCGGACCAGTAGCTTTGCGTGCATTCACCTTCCTGAAGCACTTCCGCACATCCTCCTCAGACACAGTGTGCGCACTGACGTCATCCGCGGTGCGCACACTGTCCGGTCTCATGGTGTTCGCTGTGTCGTATCTAGCGTAGAATACGTTTAGATCCTCACACAGAGAGGCCGTGGTCTGCGGTGTGCTGGGTTCCCCTCTAAAGTCTGCGATCGTGTTTAGTCCCTGCCACATACTCTGAGGGTTGTCAAACTGTTGCTCCACCCTGTCCCTGTACTCATGTTTGGCTGCTTTGATTGTCTTCCGGAGTTGGTAATGTGCGTGTTTGTAGTCCGATGTGTTCGCGGAGGCAAAGGCGGTGCGCCGTGCCGCGCGAACATCTCCGTTAATCCAGGGTTTTTGATTTGGGAAGGATTTAACTGTTCTGGATGGGACAACATCTTCCACGCATTTCCTGATAAAGACTGAGTCTGTGTACTCATCAATGACCCTAGCAGCCACGTGAAACATTTCCCAGTCCGCGTGATCAAAACAGTCCCGCAGTGCAGACTCCGATTGGTTCGTCCAACAGTGCACCGCCCTCCGGGTTGGAGCTTCCTGTTTCAGCTTCTGCCTGTTTTAGATATCACACTGGGTCAACACACCTGAATCATATGATTAGTTCATTACCAGGCCTCTGTAGAACTTCAAGACATGTTGAGGAGGTAATTTAGCCATTTAAATCAGCTGTGTTGGATCAAGGACACATCTAAAACCTGCAGGACACTTGCCCTTGAGGCTTGGAGTTGGACACCCCTGTCATAAACGAAAGTGAAGAAAAGTCAGGGGCCCAGGCAATAGAAATTACAGAGATGAGAAGGGATAGGAAACAATGCAGAAGACTATGGCCCTTCACAGGAGGCATCACCAGCGAGTCAAGGAAGTTGCTGATGTCAATAAATCCTCTCCATGTCTAGGGACTGGCTTAGAAGACAACACGGAAATTCTTTGTGATCTTATGGCAGAAAAGGCCCTAATTATTGGAGAAATAGAGGCAGGTAGAGCCAGCTCATAGTTTCATGGTGTTAGATGAGATACCTTGGGCAAGACTGGGACAGGAAAAGAGACATCTGTGCCTAATTTGACTTAGAAGTACTCTCAACATGCACCAGCAAAAGGTGGCTGAGAACAGCAGAGCTAAAATCTTGGGACTTCAAATTCCAGGTTGCCAAGATATGCAGCATAAGATGCTGGTCATGAAAGTCAATCTAAGCTCATTGAAGCTTGAACGTGCATATATAAGTGTTCGCATTTGAAACAATTCTCTACTTTACATATTTGGCAACCCCTCCTTTAGTTTTAAAATCAAAGGAGGGTAAAGCATGCCAAAATTATTAATGAGGTATACTTCAAAGACTTTTTCTGAATAAAAGTAAAATTTTACATATCTACTTCTATGTAAGGACTTACTTCATGCAAAATGCTCCAACAGCTAGCCTCATGGGGCATCTTTGGCATATATAAAGAACAACATCATCATCATTGGTAATTACAGCACTCTAAGGGTGAAGTTAGGGTGATGCAAGGCTTCAGGAAAAAACAACAACACAGGTACAACTAACTTTGTGTTTCATAATCAAATTGAAATTGCTTGTTAATTTATGATAATTTCTTTTAATTGGAGAAATTTGATACAGATTTTGACAAGCAGGAGGAACATATTGTTTTCCATAGGAAAGGAAACAGTTTAAAGATTGTATAATTATGTATACTAATTCATCTACAAGTAGCCTTCTAACACTGCAATCACTGGGCTTATCTAGCACAGATATCTATCCAGCATTTGTATTTGGAACACTTACCTATTTAATTATTATGTTTTCCAATTTGTTGGTGTTAACAGTCATCGCTATGAATAAAAAACTACACAAGCCCATGTTTATCCTGTTGTTCAACTTGCCCATTAGTGACATAGTGGGTGCAACGGCTTTTTTTCCTCATCTCATTTTTAGCATTGTGGCAGAGAACAGACTTATTTCCCACCATGCATGTATTTTTCAGGCTTTTCTGATTCATGTTTATGGTACAGGAAATTTGCTCATCTTGAGTGCCATGGCATATGACAGATATATTGCTATATGTTTTCCACTGAGGTATACAACCATTATGAATTCACATAATTTAATGAAAATGATTGTTATAACATGGTTCATAAATTTGTCAATGATGTTTACATTGTTTATTCTGCTTGTACGTTTCAAAACATGCAGAACAAACATTGTAGATTTTTACTGTAACAATCAGTCATTAGTAAAATTAATCTGTGACGACACCAGTGTGAACAACTACTATGGATTAGCAACTATATTCCTGCTTATGGGAGGCCCGTTGGCACTAATTTTGTACACATATGCACAGATCTTGCGTACATGTGTCATTACTAATCATACAGATGCCCGGCAAAAAGCCATTCAGACATGTGCTACACATTTAATTGTTTTCTTAAGCTTACAAATCAACACTGTCTTTGCATTGATTTCTCACCGCATCGACAGCTCATCCCCTGTTCTGAGAAGAGCATTTGGTGTGTCTGTTCTAATTTTTCCCCCTTTCTTTGATCCTATTATATACGGACTGAAAACTAAAGAACTAAAGCAATGCATAGTAATGTTTCTAAAACGAAATGTTTTAACAATGTAGCCACTTTTTCCGATTGAATGTGCTGTTTACATATGTCTTTTTTATTCTACAGAGTAGGTTAACTTCTGTTTCAGTTGATAAACTGATTAAATCTTGATTGCTTTTTATCAAATTATTTAATTACAATCTAACTGACATAAGTTAGTCCTTTGAATACTAAGTTTCTTCGGAGAAATCTTTTCTTGATCTCCTCTGTGTTGTAGTTTTTGTTTTCTTTTTTTGTAAATCAAAGACCACCAATGAAGCTAAAGAATAATCTTTATGCAAAAATAATGATAAAATAATAATTTAAAAAATTACAAGATTAGCAGATGCAGTTACTTTAGAATAATATAGAATTGTGAACTTCTGCTCATGTTCATTATAATTATTTTAACCTCCTGCCTAGTGACTGTTATGAAATTAATCTAATATTGATTTCAATGATATTGGAATTTATATTCAATGTATATTGCAAATAAGTAAATGCATTTAGTAACATGTGAATCATATATGTTTGTTTTTTTTTTTTTTTACTAATTCTTATGGAATTCGTATTAGTAACATGTTTATTTGTGTATTTATGTTTTCATGTTTTCGATTTTATCATTGTGCTTGTGTCAAAATAAAAAAACTCCTGAAATTTCATCGTTGACTCCATATGATAACATGATAAATAGACAAGAAATAAGGAAAAAGAATTTAAGTTTGTTTTAAGATAAGATGCGATGAAATAAGATAAACCTTTATTACTCCCACACCTGGGAAATTTGTTGTTTTTTTTAGCCCCTATGATTTTCATTGAGAGTGCAACAAAAGTAAGCTTATCAAAATGCCACTGAGGTTGATTTGATTCTAAAGTTGAGTCATTGAGAAGCCTGAAAACATTACTTCATTTTAAGTTAACCACAGCATACCTACTGAAAGTACTTCCTATAAATGCAGAGTTATAGTTTAGTTCTTGTTTCCAGAGCACGTCTGTAAACTTTGGTAATTTCTTTATTAAACAGGAATACAGAACAACTGAAGCAGTCATGGGTAGTTAAATACAAAACTGTAATAAGAAATCAGATCAAGCATTTTGTAAAGACTGATCACAGATGCACTGATGCACAGTGTCATGGCCCCAACAGAAAATATCACACATTTGACTACAAAGCCTGTTAACAGAGTTTGGTATTTAGGTCATTACTGAGTTTGTTAATTTGTGTTTCACCCAAAATATAGATTTCTGTTTATACACTTTGTGTTACTCAAGGCAACACAAACACACTGCCTTTTCTGTACCAGCAATATTGTCAAAGGGGCCTGGAGCCCAGTATGTGGGAGTGAACTCAAGCGCAAACACCAAACAGAAACACCAAACAGAAACAGCGATAAGATTTACAAGTTTATGTAAACAAAGTTGTTTGACAAGTCGTGGGCACAGAGGACTGGAATGTACTGCAGCTTACTGTAACTGCCGCAGATAGCTTCAATCTCGTATGGTCCAAAGTAACATGGAGCGAGCCTTTGGGAAAGGCATTTCAGTGGATTGTCTTTAGCAGCAAGCCATACCCTTTGCACAGGCTGGTTCCTGGGAGCAGGTGTCCTTAGGCTGTCTGCACAGCAGAACTGAAGATTGCTTGATCTGAATAGCGCCTTCTTGGTCCAGATGTATCAACATTGTTGCAGATGATGTGGAGGGAGAAGGTGAGGGTCTTGGCTTACGGAAACAGAGGTGTCTTCAAAGCGTGAGAGACCAGTTGCAGATGGGGTTAGTGTGTTTTGTGTGTATGCCCAGGGAAGATGTGTAGACCATATTGGTGGTTTTGCGTGGTGACACAGCAGAGAGCTGATTGCAGTTTCTATTTGAGATGCTCGGTTTGGCCATTGGTTTGTGGATGATAACCGGAGCTGAGGCTGACCTTTTCTCCAAGTGCTGAGTCGAAGGCTTTCCAGAACTGAGAAGTACACTGTGGACCTCTATCAGAAACAATTTCCATAGGTATCTAGCTTGAACTTCCTAGAATCTGGATGGCAAAAGACTGATCATTTGAAGTGAGCAAAAACAAAGACTATAGACTGGCTTGACAGACATTAATTTTCTTAGCCGTTCTTAAATAGGTAAACTTTTTATGGTCTGTCCAGATGGTAAAAGGATGTTCAGCCCCCTCTTTCCATTTCTCGAGCGCCAACTTCACTGCTTTTTTTTTTTAATTTTTTTTTTCAGGAGGTACTTTTTAATTTTTTAAGTCCTGAAAAAAAGAAATTTAGAAAATTAGATTCTCTTTCTTTCATCAGTTGGCTCACTCATGTTGGCTGATTCTTCACGTTGCAAAATGGAGCAAATACAATTTTGTCAGGCACTGAAAATGTATCCTTCTTTTTTCTTTTTTTCTTTTTTTTTTTTTTTGGCCTGTCCCGTTTGGCTCTTTTGCCATCAGAATTGTTGTCTAAAGGCAAACAAAGATGCCCAACGGATTTACTTTACCAAATTGACCATCCCAGCCTTGACATAATGGTCCATTTGATTCACCTTTTATTGTGTATTTTATTTTCACTTGTTGAATACGGGACAGACTTGACTGGGGGAAAGAAGGGGAAAAAGAAGGAGGGAAAGAGAAACAGCTGAGAAGAGGGACGGGGGAGAAGGGCAAAAAACAAAAACCAACAGAATGGGCAGAGAAAAAAAATGCATATATCAATCACCTGGATCACCTGCTGAGAAAGAAAAAAGAAAACAAGCAGAAGAGAACAAGAGTAATAGAATAAACAACATCACAATGATATATGGGAATATGACAGTAAATACTAAATATTAAACATTATTGTGCAGCACATAAGATCAACAGCGCACAGTGTGCTTTGAGGTAGGAGCCAAAAAGGGTGTAGTTTGTGGGTGTGATCACCCGTGTGTACACCTGTGAGCATGGACGCGCTTGTTTTTTTTAAAAGGTTCCTTCATGTAATGATCTGCTAGAGGGTGTGGGGGGGCCACAGCCCCGTCCTCCAGGGTATGAAGCAGGTATGGAGGAGATCAAAACTCCAGACATCCAGAGGCCCCCAGAACACAAGAGACCAAGGAAGACCAACAGAGGGGCAGCCGCGCCACTATCCCAGAAAGAGCTTAGGGGAGTCCCAGATAAGGGGTCACTCAGCAGCCGTGGAGCATAAGCCATGGGGGGTTGCAGTGACTTGTGCGGGAGCTCCGTCGGCAGCCAGCTGCGCCACAGTGACCGAGCCCCAGGCTGAGAGGCCGAGGGCACCCCACCCCCGAAGTGGCCCGAGCGAGCCCCAGGCTCCAGGCCCCGATAAGCAGTCACCAAGGAGTGAGCCGGTGTATACCTGGACGCCCATCCCCTGACACAAAGACCCACCAACGCACCGATGTCTGAGGGCGTCTGCAGCTTGAAAGGGAAGTGGTGGGGGTAGATAGGCCTCCATACCTTGGAGGGCCTGAGATGTCCCCAGAGAGGTGGCATCTGATACACCTCTCTGCAATTAGTCATTATATAAAAATATATATAAATCCCCACTCACCCCTGCGGGCGGTCTATCCTTCAAGCTCGGGTTATCTACCAGAGGCCTGGGAGCTTGATGGTCCTACGCAGTATCTTAGCTGTTCCCAGGACTGCGCTCTTCTGGACAGATGTTTCCGATGTTGTTCCTGGGATCTGCTGGAGCCACTCGCCTAGCTTGGGAGTCACTGCACCTAGTGCTCCAATTACCACTGGGACCACCGTCACCTTCACCCTCCACATCCTCTCGAGCTCTTCTCTGAGCCCTTGGTATTTCTCCAGCTTCTCGTGTTCCTTCTTCCTGATGTTTCTGTCATTCGGAACCACTACATCGATCACTACGGCCATCTTCTCATGTTTGTCTACCACCACTATGTCCGGTTGGTTAGCCACCACCATTTTGTCCGGCTGCATCTGGAAGTCCCACAGGATCTTAGCTCGGTCATTCTCCACCATCCTTGGGGCCGTCTCCCATTTTGACCTCAGCACTTCCAGGCCATATTCAGCACAGATGTTTCTGTACACTATGCCGGCCACTTGGTTATGGCGTTCCATGTATGCTCTGCCTGCTAGCATCTTGAACCCTGCTGTTATGTGCTGGATTGTCTCTGGGGCATCTTTACACAGCCTGCACCTGGGGTCTTGCCTGGTGTGATAGACCCCAGCCTCTATGGATCTTGTACTCAGAGCTTGTTCTTGTGCTGCCATGATTAGTGCCTCTGTGCTGTCTTTCAGTCCAGCTTTGTCCAGCCACTGGTAGGATTTCTGGATATCAGCCACCTCCTCTATCTAGCGGTGGTACATACCGTGCAGGGCCTGTCCTTCCATGATGGTTCCTCGCCTTCCTCCACTTTCTTGGGTTTCTGCTGCCTGAGGTATTCACTGAGCACGCTGTCAGTTGGGGCCATCTTCGTGATGTATTCTTGGATGTTCCTTGTCTCATCCTGGACTGTGGTGCTGACACTCACCAGTCCCCGGCCCCCTTCCTTCCGCTTAGCATACAGCCTCAGGGTGCTGGACTTGGGGTGAAACCCTCCATGCATGGTAAGGAGCTTTCTTGTCTTTATGTCAGTGGCTTCTATCTCCTCCTTTTGCCAGCCTATTACCCCAGCAGGGTACCTGATCACGGCCAGGGCGTACGTGTTGATGGCCCGGATCTTGTTCTTACCGTTCAGCTGACTCCTCAGGACTTGCCTGACCCTAGCGGCCTCTTCATGGTTCCCATTCGTCTGCGGGATCCCCAGGTACTTGTAACTGTCCTCTATGTCTGCAATGTTGCCTTCTGGTAGTTTGATCCCCTCCATTCTGACTACCTTCCCTCTCTTTGTTACCATCCGACTACACTTCTCCAGCTCGAACGACATTCCGATATCATTGCTGTATATCCTGGTGGTGTGGATCAATGAATTGATCTCTCATTCACTCTTGGCATACAGCTTGATGTCATCCATGTACAGGAGGTGGCTGACAACTGCTCCATTCCGTAGTCTGTATCCATAGCCAGTCTTGTCAATTATCTCACTGAGGGGGTTAAGGCCTATGCAGAACAGTAGTGGGGACCAAGGTTATTACCGTTAACGAAAACTAACGAAATAACAAAAACTAGAAGTGAAAAAACATTTTCGTTAATGGAAATAAAAATAAAAACAAAAAAAGGAAAACTAACTAAAACTGTAATGAATGTTCACAAAACTAACTAAAATTAACTGAATTTATAGCAAAAATGTGTTTAGTTTTCGTAGATGTGTGTATGTCATACAATAGTCAAGGGTTAAAATGAAGTTTAGTTTTCAGATTTTTTTCTTGCTGTCTAATTATGCCAGCAGGTGGCAAGTACGTTAGTCGAGTCGTCTGTGTTGCTGCTCTGTCCACGCGCAGAATCATGTCAGGAAAAGTGAGGAGAAAGCACCAGAGTCCAATTTGGGATTACTTTGAATATGACTGTGTTTTGGATAAAGCAAGTGTCTTGTAGTGGAAAGAGACAAATTATGAGGGACATTTCTAAAGGGAAAAAAATCCCACAAAGTGCACTTGAAAAGCTCACACAAGAAGGCTAACCTAGCTTACCTTGAGAAGGTAAGGGAGCACACTCAACCCTCATCCCCAGAAACAGACGCTAACCCCAGGCAAGGCAGCGTGATGCATCCCGAGACAACAGGACTGGGATATCTACATAACTGTGTGAGTCAATTGCCTTCAAAAAGTTTATCAATTCACTTGAACCAAAATTATGAACACCCGGTGCTGCAAGAGTTAATAGTCTCATTGGGGCCAAGATATACATTTTATAGTTGCCTGGTATCAATGGTTGTTCATCTGCCCTTATTTATTTATTTATTTAAAGAACCCATAGGTGGGAATGTGAGTTGTCTGTCTCTGCGTGTTAGCCCTGCGACAGACAGGCGACCTGTCCAGGGTGCAGGGTATGGTAGCTGGAATAGCAACATACCCAAGGATAAGCAGAAGAGAATGACTGATATGATGAAACTGGGATTTTGTTACACTTAATTATTGCAAACACAACTAAAACTATAACTGAAACTAATCAAAACTAAACTGAAACTCAGATTTTCAAAAAATAAAAACTAAACTAAATTGGCAAACAATTGGTAAATACTAATTAAAACTGATATAAAATTGAAAATCTGAAGTAAAAAATAAATAAAAATAAAAACTAATGAAAATTGAAAAACTAGTAAAACCCTGGTGGGGACAGAGCATCTCCTTGGTAGATCCCGTACTTGATGGTGACTTGTGCTATGGGCTTGAGGTTGGCCTCCAGTGTTGTCCGCCACATCCCCATTGAGTTCCTGATGAAGGCTCTCAGGGTCCTGTTGATCTTATATAGTTCTAGGCATTCCAGGATCCAGGTGTGGGGCATTGAGTCATAGGCCTTCTTGTAATCAATCCAGGCAGTGCACAGGTTGGTCAGTCTGGTCCTGCAGTCTCGGCTGACTGCTTGGTCTGCCAGTAGCTGGTGTTTTGCGCCTCTGGTATTCTTGCCCATCCCTTTCTGTGCCCCGCTCACGTATTGACCCATGTGCCTGTTCATCTTAGCCACTATGATGCCTGACAGGAGCTTCCATGTGTATATGTTCCCTTCGGTCCTTGTCATGTCATTGATGTTGTCTACGCCATACCTGTTTCCAGTCCAGCCAGGTTAGTCAGCTATTTCAGTTCAGTCAGTCCTCCGTTTCATGTCCTGTTTATCTGCTCATCATAATAAACTCTAGCTTTCACCTATCTGAGTCCAGCGTTTGGGTCCTCTTTTCCTCGCATCCACACACGATACAAGCCCTGACAATATAATTCTTGCTTATTATTATTATTATTATTATTATTATTTAATTTCCCCATCATAATCATTTTCAATAGAATATTTTAGACAGATATTTACTAATGCACACTGGACAAAACAAAACAAAAAACAGGATCAAATGACCCCCTGTCTTTTGTGTGATACTGGGCTATATATATCAGGCTATTTGACCTAATTGGATATTTTTCTGAATAATAGGATGACAACATAATACTCATAAATAATTACCAGGTTTATCACCATTCATCCACAAGTTTCTGTGTGGTCAGTGGTCCCCTGGAAAAGAAAAGAAAAGGTAAAAGCTCATCTTTTGGTGCTGAAATACCTTCAATAATTCAACATTGGGGATTTATTTTGATGCATGCTCAATCATCCAGGTAAGTAAATCTCCAAAAGTTGATTCTGTTCATCTGGACGTAGCGTCAATCAACTTTTGGAGATAATTATTTATTTTGTTTTTGACAGGTTTACAAGTACTGCAATTAAATGGGCAACTGGGAATATTACTGAAGTTGCCATTGCTGACCCTATAGTGTCTATACAAATTGTTATCAAGTCCTATCCACTTCATTAGCTCTATATTAAAAATATTCCAACATTTCACTGTTCATACTGTTTTTTGCAATGATCAATTAGAGCGATTATGTCTGATTTCCACGTGCACGTTTGTGCATGTCCTTAGTGAGATGATAATACATTTTTGATTCTTCACAAACCCTGTGAAGCAGTGCTTAAGTCACAACTAACAATCTAAAGATGAGCTTTAAGATAACACCCAATACTCCAGAGATCTGCCTGCTGTTCAAAATCACACCTATAAAGCCTTGAATGTTTTACCGGGTAGTCACAGGCAGCACTAACATAAGTCAATAAAGATGACTGCTTTGTGTGTATGTGGTTTAGATATAATCTTTATTGTGCATTGAAGTGAATTAATGCTTTTTTGCTCTATTGCCTTTGAGTATTTGAATTCCAGACTACAGGCAAAAATATTATAACATGTTATCATAAATGCATAATATATACACTGTGTAATGCTTAACCGCAGTGTACATGGACTCAGTTGTCCAGCATGAAGTTATCATGATTACAGTTTATGAATAAAATGTAATCATAACATTCAATGTTTTTTCCTCTTTTTATGATTTTTTTGTTGTTATGTTCATTGGTGTGATTGCTAAATTGAAATGCATAAATATTTTCTCCCTAATAAACAATGAAGTGATGATTGATTTCTGAGTTTTATAAGTAGCAAAAGCTAAGAAATGAACAACCGATACAACACATCCTCTTTTTTACAGATTAATGTCTTTAATCTCTCCTCTGAGAGTGTTTTGCCTGCATTTCTTTTTGCAACTCTGAGTTACATGATCATACTTTTTTGCAACCTTACTCTAATCCTCACCATTGTGCTGAATAAATCTCTGCATCAGCCAATGTACCTAATTCTGCTGAACCTTCCTATGTATGACCTTATAGGTTCATCAGCTCTCTTTCCACAGCTCATCAAAGAAATACTGAAGAACAGTGGGATAATGCAATACTCAGCTTGCGTTGCTCAAGCTTTCTTTATCCATATCTATGCAGCAGGCACTGTGTTCAATCTGAGTGCAATGGCATATGATAGATACATTGCCATATGTTACCCACTGCAGTACAGTACTGTGATGACTAATGCCCATATCATGAGAATAATCACCATTGTATGGATGAGTTGTTTAGTTTTAATTGCTGTGCTTTTTTTCTTACTTTTGCGCTTGCCTCGTTGTCGATCTGAAATGACTCACGTTTACTGTGATAATCCATCTCTGTTGACTTTGGTCTGTGCTGACACAACTATTAACAATATCTATGGCCTTTTGATAGTTGCTCTTTCACAATTAGTGGCTAATGGAATTGTTTTCTACACATATCTCTGGATCCTCATAACTTGCTTTAGATCTAAACGATCAGATACAAAAGCCAAAGCTCTGCAGACATGTGCTACACATCTGATTGTTTTTCTCTTGTTGGAGTGTCTTGGTCTTTTCACCATCATATCATATAGACTAAATAATGTTTCACCCCATTTCAGAAGATTTATGGGTTTGTCAACTTTAATTTTTCCCCCAACACTGAATCCAATCATCTATGGTTTGAAAACAAAGGAAATTCGAGAAAAGGTGTTGAACTTTTTAAAGAATAGGATGTTTTCATCTTAATGCACTCTTTCAAAAGAATCTGATGTAACATGCTGAAACATTGGACATTTTTCACCTTCATTGTCCTCCTGTTATGTGAAATTATATTGTATGTTATTGTTTACTCGGTCACGTCCTTTTCTAACCCTAACCCAAAAGCAGTGCACATTAAAATTTCTGAAATCAAACAATTTTTGAAAACAACAACACAAGCAATTAACATCTGATTAAAGACTGAAGGTAATATTTTTTTAGTGTGCATTGTTACTTTATCATTAATGTTTGTCATTATACCATTGTATAAAAAAATAAACGCATACTTGAAGTTAATTACAATGTTTTTGCTTTCTTATGTTGTATGACAATTTTCTAAATAAATAAACAAACACTGTTTAGTAGGTACTACAGCAGTTGGAATAATTATAATCATTGATAATGATCATTTCTGATTTGGTTTTAGAATTATGTTGTCAAATAATGTAACTTAAACAGGTGTTGCCCTGCAGATAAGATACTGCTTTTATGCACTGATTATCATCAAACGAGTATTTACTATTGTAATATGTGTAATTAAATTATTATTATTATTATTATTATTATTATTATTATTATTATTATTATTATTATTATTATTATTATTATTATTATTGTAGTCTACTTGCCAGATATCCTTCGGCATGATGCAAAAAGTGCTTGTATGAATGGGTGAATGAGGCATGTTCTATAAAGCGCTCATTAAATTTGGAAAAAACTACATTTATGTTATTCGGAAATTGTAAAAAAGATGCAGGAGCAAAATTATTAGTAAACAATGTTGAAATAGAGCAAGTTTCGGATACAAAATTTCTGGGTGTGATAATAGATAACAAAATCTGCTGGAAACCTCACATAAAGCATATACAAGCCAAACTGTCAAGAAGCATCTCCGTACTAAGTAAAGTTAAATATTTTTTGCCTTCCAAATCACTCCGGGTACTTTATTGTTCACTTATATTGCCATATTTGGAATACTGTGTGGAAATTTGGGGAAACACATATAAAACTGCACTTCAACCAATATGTAAAATAAAAAAAAAAGCAATCAGGATGATTAATGAAGCAGGATTTAGAGACCATACTAACATCATGTTTTTGAAATTAAAAATACTGAAGTTTATGGATCTTATAAAATATAAAACTGCAAAAATTATGTACAAGGCCAGATACAATATGTTACCAGGAAATATACAGAGGATGTTCTATGACAGAGAAGGAGACTATGAATTGAGGGGGAAATTGAATCTAAGGATTCTTAAAGCACGGTCAAAGGTTAAAACCTTTTGTGTCACTATTTATGGGGTAAAACTGTGGAATAGTTTTACTATAGATCTACAGCAATGCTCAGGAATTAGTAAGTTCATGAAAATACTTCGAAAACTGATTTTGGAAGAATATGATACCGATAAAGATGATCACCCATTGTATGTATAAAAATATCAAATTATATCCAAATTATATCAATCACGGTAGCCAAGTTTATATAGGTTCTCCTCGTGTATCGTGTGGAGTATGTGATGATGGGAATTAGGTGAATTATGTGGGATCAATAAGATGTTGAGCAGGGGTAGGAATTAATAAGTATGTTCATACTTCTTCCTACTCCTTTTCAGACCAAACATTGTTACATTATGTCAGACGATTTTGTTTTATTTCATTATATATTTTTTGTTTATCTGAACACATACGTGTGTGTGTGTATATCTACATATATATTCGTATCTGTAAATGAAAATATATGTAGTGTGTATATATTGTTTTTTGTTTTATATGTCTGAAACAAATAAAGATACAATACAATACAATACAATACAATACAATACATAAGAACTATTCCCTTTTACAGTATTAAAAAGATCAAATTTACTCATTGAGCATTTTCATGTTTAGCACCAAAATATCACCATTTATCTTATACATAACTGCAGGGTAATGATACTACTTGTATAAAATAGGAGAATAGGGAAATGTATTTAAGACTCATAAAGAGTAGACTTTAATTAAAAAGTCTAATCTTTATGCTCTTATTCCAATATTATAGTACTTAAAGTCTAGAATAAAAAGCAAACTTAGTTTTTGGTGTTCTATAGGTCAGCTGTGTGTGTCGTTTCGATATTAACTAACTTGAATTCTGCATTGTATTTTAAGGCATTTATGAAGTCATTCCAAAGGAAATTGAAATCAGTGTAAATTTATTGTGATTGTCTAAACCTGATCTGTACATAATGTGAAGTCTAAGAAATGTGTGGTTCAGTGCTTAAAACATTAAACATAAATACACATAAAATTAAGAGTGATGTCTGTAACTGTTGTATACATCGCAGATTAAAATTACTTCTTCATATTGCTGGACAATATAGAATATAGTCTGACTACACCAGAGGGCGCCAGCAATACAATCTGAATTCATATCGACATTAAAACTGAAACTGTATGGACTTCATTTCATTCAGCAGTGTACATCTCTCTTTCATTTTGTGTAATCTGCAGCCCTCTAGTGTCTTTGAAGGCACATTAAATGTCTCACAGGACATTACATCTAGTATGGTCTGATTAAACACACACACACATACACACACACACACACACACACACACACACACACAAATTACAGTTCAATATTCCATTTCACTATTGCTTATTTTATCAACTGCTATCCTCAATTTTTGTAGAATTACACTTGTTACTCAACTCTAGCTTCTTAAATGTTTGAACACACTTGGCAAATAAATGTGATTTTGTTTAAGAATAATTATGTTTTCCATGAGTTTAATACTTTTAGGCTGCTTGATATTAAATCTATCAATAAATAATAATTAAATACAATTTGTACTACAGAAACATTGTGTATTACATTCTCATTACCTTAAGAAAACTCACAGACTTAACTACAAAAAAAACCCAGACTTGTTCAAAATTATGACAAAATATGCTTAAGCAGATCTGAAAATGTTCCTGTTATTTATGACCTCAGTCACATATACTTTGTCTCCACATTGTGGTAAAACCTGATAATGCACACCTTGATATCATGGCTAGACTAAGACTAAGACAAAGAGTATCTACATAGTCACTTTCTATTATAAAGAAACATTTCATAGAAAATTCTTTAATTTCCATTTTTACTATTCTGTAATATTCACTAAAGCAACAAATAAATAATGTGTGGATGAGGAAGTTCTGTTATGAGGTAACTAGCCTTCCTGTCATGGTCGGGTCAAATCTGACCGATTTACAAATTTAAAAATTCATAAATATTGTGTTTTACATCCGATTGCCTTGAGGCCTTACTACATCCTCCATATTATGCACTTGAACATATAAAAGTGATGAGCACCTCTTTTATTGAATTTTGAGTGTTTTAATCAACTTTGTTACATCTGTGGTGTTCCCGGTTAAAAGCCAGACCACCATAGGAAATGAATGGGAATCTAACAACATTTGACAACAGCTTTCCACTTTTTTGGGGAAAAAATATCGACAAGTCGATGAACATCATTTACAGATATATTGGGTAAATGCCCAAGACATCTATAGAAATGTAAATCGCCGCTTGATTCATTCATTTGCTTAACTTGTTTTGGACCGTAAACAAGGCGTGAGTAGGACACCGGAAACAAAGCTCCCCACAGGAGTTTCCGCACCGGAAGTAGCATATGCTAACGTGCACATAAGCTGTGTCCCAAAACGTCGGCTGCATCCTCCGGAGGCCGCATTTGAAGGCCGATTACGTCACAGCCAGGCGACGAAGGCTGTCCCAATTCGTCGACTCCTTCAAATGCGCCCGACAAATGCGTCCTTCATTTCCCCGAATTTGAAGGATGGGTCGGGTGTGTCCTTCGTGGCCCACCATATCCCAGAATTCATGGCGCGGGCCAGCCAAATTTCAGCTGCCAACAATGGCGGCCGCTACTAAGTTTTAAAATTACTCTTATTAATCTTTCTGGGTCACAAAATAAACTTTTAACATATTTTCAGGCGAGAAAGTAGCTGTGTAAACTTCAAATATCTGCTTGGTTTATCAAGACATCGCATATTTGCAAAAGTGTGCCGACGTTTTCGGAGACGTCTGTTACCCACCCGCTCGATAGCAAGCCGGGGGGTACAATGGTCACTCCAGCCGGCGAGAGCAGCGGACTCCCGGCTTCATCGTTTTCAGACCCCCGCTTTTTCGCTACTCAGGTTAAACATGATCTATAAGTCACTCGGATAACTTAAAAATGTAATTGTTTTCCTTTTTCGGTGTTTTATTTGTTCCGGAGTAAATCGGTTTGGCTGAGATCAAAGTTATTAGATTATTATATTAAATAAAACTTTATTAATCCATCGGGTGGGTTCCTCCGGGATTTTCACACGGCTGAATAAACGTTAAACAGAAAACTGATTAAACAGAAGTGTGAGACGGTCGAGAATTTATGCCAGTCTCCTGTTATATTTTAGATAGCAAGGAGCAGACGGCCAAGTTTATTAAACTCCACCGACACAGCGGTGACGCTAATCTGAAGGCTAGACCGTCCCATTTCACAGCCTCGCACTTCCGGCCCTCTCGGTTTTTGAAGGACCCGGCCCACGTAGACCGCGAAGGCCGGGTCCGCCGAAGGATGCAGCTGACGTTTTGGAACACAGCTTTAGTCTATTATTGCCAGCGTTGTGCCAAAAAAGTGTTCGCCTGCCAAAACTGATTTCCAAAGTTTCTGTGTGTAATATGTGTAATATCTTTATGTATGTTGGTAAATAGACTTCGGTGAACATGGTTTACAAAGGAGTTTTATATATACAATAATTACCTGTTGTTCAAGTATCTTTATAACTCTGGCTATAATGTAGGCGCAATTGATATATTTGTTGCACTGTCTGCTGTCATCTTGACCAGATTACTCTTAAAAAATATATATATATATTTTTTTTTTTGTTATAATAAATTTCTAATGTCAACAAGATTGTTTGTGAACTGGATAAATAAAGGATATATAAAAGTCACTGCCAAAAACTGATTGCAGCTTCTACCTTGTTACAGGAATGTTGCTGGTGGCTCAAAGTGACTTGATATCATTAATGAGGGATACATTTGACATATGTTTCACGTATTATAGACCAACAAGTTATTCATAGCAGGC
This sequence comes from Maylandia zebra, assembly GCF_041146795.1. Taxonomy (NCBI): domain Eukaryota; kingdom Metazoa; phylum Chordata; class Actinopteri; order Cichliformes; family Cichlidae; genus Maylandia; species Maylandia zebra. The sequence continues at coordinate 30,563,855 of NC_135180.1, forward strand.
AGGTTAAATATGAGCAATCAGTTTAGGGCAAAAACCGGAAATCAGTTTTTGGCAGACGATAATTTTTTGCCTCAACATCGGTCATTCTTACATGTACTGTATCATATAAAATATATAAACTAAATATCTTTGAAACGTATAGAATCTAATCTTTTGTTTGTTTTTTTACATCAAACTGTTGTCTGCTACAGAGTTACAAGTACTATACTAATAATATAGCATCCACCATCTCCTGCTTGCATATTTCTGGTCTTAGTGGTGTGGCAGCCGTTGATTGAGCCAGCCCTGCAAACCCTGTGGATGGACGATGCAGTGGACAGTGGGAGGAAGCATCCTAAAGCTCTCTTTGCAGACCACCCTGTGTGATTCTCCACTCGCCAACCAGAAAAGACAAACCGCATATCTCAGTTGCAGCACCCCATCCATGTCTGATCTTGCTCGGGCAGATTCAGCAACACTGCCAGAGACTTCCTGTAATCTATTACAGTTGTTCAAGAAACGGTCCAGGAACAGGTCACTCAGGTTAATCCTGTGTGAACAACTGAAAATATTGTTTTTCCATCTTTACATACTGTGTATTTGAAATATTCTTGTTTAATTGTTATTGTTATTTACTTTATTGCTATCAAATAAATATCCAAGTAATATTGTTCAAGGTTAGCGTTATGTTCATACATGTTAAAAATGCCTGTAAATCAAATTGAGTTCAGTGACAATTACTGTTTGTTTGAATCAATTTATTAATAACATAAAACCTTTAAACTAATGCAACACATATAACAATGTAACAAATATATTCAAATAAATAAATTTCTCAATACATAACTCATTTGGGAACTAATCTTTCTAGAAGTGAAAACTGTCTGTCCATCCTCTCCCTGCTCTCCTCTCCTCAGCCTCTCTTTGCTGCCTCATGTCCTCTCTGATGAGGTCTAGCAGCTCATCATCCCTGTCTCTTTTCCTCTTTCTCCCTGTCGCAGGTGGCTGACTCGCTTCATCATCACTGCTGTTTTGGTCACCCACTGCTGTGCTTGGCCCTGGAGTGTCCTCAGGGAGAGCGGACATTAGGACAAGAGGCTTAGTGGAAGGCATCTGTCCTATCACCTCATCCATGAGGGCAAACAAGGGCCAAGTAGCAGCAGTGGGCTTCCCACTGACCCCCTCTCCTGAGCCTGGATACTTGCAATCCTAAAGGCAGATGAAATCAAAAATGACAGCAGGAAAATAAAAACACCACAACAACTCTTAGTAATTGCACATTTATTAACTTGTATTCTTAAGAATTATCTTCTTGATAACACACATACATACTTTGTATTCTTTAAAGTTATCTCATGTCTTCTGGCCTGCAAGGGGGTGACTTTTCCCTGCAGGCCCATCTTCTCCAGAATTGTCCTGATCACACACAACAAATAAGATAAGAAAGGAAACCATGGCAACTATATTAATCCCTAAACCCAAAAGTTTTCACAGCAGAACACCAGAGGAACACCGTCTGGACATCACAGGTTCTGTACAGCAGCGGTCGTTTGGTACCGGGCCACATAAGTTGAGGCTCCGCTGTGAAATGTATGGTTTTCAGGGTTTTTATCGCTAACTCGGTTTCCCTGGCTCTTTTCCCTTGTTGTAGTTGTGTGTTTTATTTTGAAAGAAATATTTACACGTTACCATAGCGACCAGAGAGCATTAAGCAGCAGAGAGGAGGATGTAACTCTCAATTTGGCACATTTTCAGGAGGACGCTGCTAATAAAGTTACACAATTACACAGTACAGTCACGTTTATTATTATATTTACAAAATGCCACACTTTTTGTCTTGGTCGGATCATTTTATGTGGTTGTATTTATCCGCGATACTTTAAAGGCTGGTCCATGTCTGACATAAACCGGTCTGGGGTTGGGGACCGCTGCTGTACACCTCTTGAGGTGGTTCTGAGCCACATTTTGACATTTGAACTGGTATTTGTATAGATATGCATAGAGTGTATATGTCACGATACATTTTTATTTTCACAAATAATGTTGGTTGTCATATATGACTGTGTTCCATCTTAAGTTTGCTCATTAGGTTAATGACCTCTTTGTTTACAAAGCACTCATAGGAAAGATGTGCCATACTCAGCCCTCTTGAGTGAATTATCCTCAGTACATAACTCCAGTAATGAACCTCAAAGGGTTTGGTGACACAATACTTGTTTTTCAGCATTTGAAACTGTGGCTAAGAGATGGATTAAACTTCTAAAAGAATAGTTTGCCTCCATGTTAAACAGCATTTTAATTTTAGTTTATTATTCATTTTCATTATTAATCTGCTTTTTCTGTCTTCAACTCTGCTTTTGTGGAGATGTTTCATGTTCAAGTTTTATTGTCATATACATTTAAACAGTGTGGCAACATTTACCAGTAGTGAAATTCTTAGGCTCGTGTTCCTCAGGTTTACATGAACCAATAGAAGTGTACAGGTATATTAAAGAAAGAAAATAACAACAACAACAACAACAACAACAACAATAATAATAATAATAATAATAATAATAATAAAATATAAAAGTAATAAAACTACTAAAGTATTAAATATTAGGAGAATTTAATTCAATTGTTTGGTATTTAAAGTTTCTGAAAAACTGTGCAGTGAGGTTTAAAGTGACAGTGTGTAGAGTTCAGTAGTTGTAGTGAGTGTCTAGTCTGTTGATTTTTTACAGTTCTAGGAATTCCAAGATCCATGTGTGAGGAAGTGTCATAGGCATTTTTTTAAGGCTATGCAGGGGCACAAATTGGTCATTCTGGTTTTGCAGGCTTGCGTGATTGCTTTATCTACCAGGAGCTAGTGTTTTCTCCTCTGATGTTTCGCCAATTCCGTTCTGGGCCCTGCTAATTTTTTGAGCCATGTGTCTGTTCATCTTAGCTGATATGATGTGTAACAGGAGCTCCCATGCGGTACTGAGGCAGGTTATTGCCCGGTAGCTGAATGGGACCAGTCCCTTCTGAGGATCCTTGGGGAGCAGGACTATCCAGCCTTTGGTTAGCCATTCTGGGTGCATCATGTACCTCAGTGCTGGGCTAATAGGTGAACTGGAGTGGGTCTCACAATGAGCCCAACTGGGGCTGAAGATGCGTAAGGACCTGACTCTCCAGGGTCTTCATAAGGTGTGATTTCACTGATATTAGCCACCAACCTGTGGCTGTTGAGGTTGTTTTCAGAACTGATACCACACAAAGCTGTGCCAAAGCTGTGGCACTTTATTTAGCTTCAGGCATATACTAAAAATGTACTGAGCTATCCTGCACAGCTGATGTGCGTGGGATTTGCAAAGCCAGGACTTGATGCCATCTAAACCCATTACATTCCTTGCTTTCTTGTTAGTCCCTTGTTTTTACTGTGTTAGGAGCAGAGAGTTGTTCCTTATAACAGAAGAACAATAATCCTAGTGAATACCTAGAAACTAACCTCATAATGCAAATATAAATATAATTAGAAATACTTGATACATTGTGTAAAACTTTAAAGAATTTTCATCCATTTGATCTTTAATTATTTTGGCTGTTTTAAAAAGTTGTATAAAGTTTCCCTAATGAAAGTCTGTCATATGCTATATTTCTAAAAACAAACAAAAGTGTTTGTAACTTCTGACCTCTTAACCAATGCAGAATAAAATGAGCAGAATGAAATGAAAAGGCCAAAATTACCATGATATTCAAGCTTATTATGGCTGTATGTAAACTTCTGACAATATAATTCTCACATGTAAATGTGACAAATATATATCTTATGTCTTATATCTTTGAGTCAGTGAATTGTACATTTTAGCACTACATCATATGTATTTTACAAGATAATAGAAAAAATACCAAAGGGGGGAAAAAAAAGAATAGTGGATCCCAGCTTTGTTGATAAAAACATAATGAGTATGTGATTTATCTTACTCAAAAGGGTAAAAGAAATAGTCAAAAAGTAAAAAAACTGAGGCATTTACTGATTTTGAGATTATTCAGGAAACTCAAAAAAACCTCTTCTATTTAGTTAAAATTTGTTCTTTAAAGCATTGCAAGAAACTTTAAAAGCTCACAGACAAAATCAGAAACATTTTCATTTGAATTGCAAAGCAAGTCAAAGACATATTTTAACATTTGTTCAAAATCTGACAACCTACAGAAAAGTCTAATGTAAAACATCTGAATACTGTGTCATGAATACTTTGTCTCCACCTTGTGGTGATATTTGAGAATGCATACCTAAGATATCAAAACGTGCTACACAGTTATTTTCCATGATGAAGCAAAATTTTATTGTCTCCACTATTCTTTTATTTTTATTTTAAGAATAAAATAAGAATAAATAAGAATAAATAAGAATAAAATCTAATATCTGATTTTATATATTTAATATATGATCGTTTACTGCAGGAAGACTCGCTCCACCCACACACCACTCAGCATCCGGGGTTCCATGATAGAGACTGTTAACAACATCAAGTTCCTGGGAGTTCACATCTCTTTTTTATTTATTTATTTATTTATTTTTTTGTGTCCCGTTTGGATCTTTAGCCATCAGAATTGTTGTCTTAAGGCCAAGAAAGATGCTAAGCGGATTTATTTTACCAAGTGGATCATCATGGCCTTGCCATATTGGTCCATTTGATTGACCTTTATTATAATTATGAATTTATTTTATTTTCAGTTGCTACAAACGGGACAGACATGACTGGGGGATAGGACAGGGAGAAAGAATGAAAGAAAGAGAGGGAGAGAAAGAAAACCAAAGGGGAGAAGAGACGGTGAGAAGGGGGGGAAGAAAGAAAAAAAACAAAAAACAAAAAAACACCTGGGTCACCTGTATGGAGAAAAAAAACAGAAGAGAAAGCAAACAACAAAGAGCAACATAATAAAAAAAAAACGGCACCATCACAATAAACTAGCTAGCAGTAGATATCAGTAGATACTAAATAATAAACGATATTGTGCAGCACGCAAGATAGACAGCGCACAATGTGCTTTGAGGCAGCAGCCAAGAAAGCTGTAGTCCGCGTCGTCAAAGGAGCTTGCAAAGAAAAGCCTCTGGACTTCTTTAAGTTGCTTGAAGACGTTTCACCTCTCATCCGAGAAGCTTCTTCAGTTCTAAGGTCAAATGGTGGAGAGTCCCAGATATAAACCTAGTGGGAGTGACCCCCCACAGAGGGACAAAAGGACCCCCTGATGATCCTCTAATCGCCTGAGCCAAGGTGGGAAACTGGGCGTGGGTCCCAATCAGCCAGAGTTTCGGGTGTGTTCATTGTGAAACCTGGCCCCACCTTATCATGCGAATTCCTGAGGTCAGATGGCCCAGGATGTGAGTGGGCGTTAAGGCGTAGTAGTCCGCGTCTGTGAATACCCGTGTGTACACCTGTGTGCATACCTGTGTGGATCAGCATGCTTGCATTCCAAAGGTTTCTCCATGTAACGATCTGCTAGGGAGTGTGGGGAGCCACAGCCCCGTCCTCCAGGGTATGAAGCAGGTATGGAGGAGATCAAAACTCCAGACATCCAGAGGCCCCCAGAACACAAGAGACCAAGGAAGACCAACAGAGGGGCAGCCGCGCCACTGTCCCAGTAAGAGCTGAGGAGAGTCCCAGATGAGGGCTCACTCAGCAGCCGCGGAGCAGAAGCCAGGGGGAGTTGCAGTGACGCGCATCTCAGACGACCTCACCTGGAACACCAACACCACCTCCAAAAAGGCCCAGCAGCGCCTCCACTTCCTGAGATGCCTGAAGCGGGCCAACGACCCTCCTCCCATCCTCACCACGTTCTACAAGGGCACCATACAGAGCGTTGTCTGTGAAGGTTCTCAGTCATCCAGGTCATCGTAGTCAAAGGAGCTTGCAAAGAAAAGCGTCTGGACTTCTTTAAGTTGCTTGAAGACGTTTCACCTCTCATCCGAGAAGCTTCTTCAATTCTAAGGCCAAATGGTGGAGAGTCCCAGATATAAACTTAATGGGAGTATCCCCCCACAGAGGGACAAAAGGACCCCCTGATGATCCTCTAATCGTCAGAGCCAAGGTGTGAAACTGGGTGTGGGTCCCAATCAGCCAGAGTTTCGGGTGTGTTCATTGTGAAACCTCGCCCCACCTTATCATGCGAATTCCTGAGGTCAGATGGCCCAGGATGTGAGTGGGCGTTAAGGCGTCTGGGAAGGGATCTCAAAACTGGATTATAGATGGCAGAGAGTTGGTGTCGTAAACCCCCGCCTCTGTTCAAAGATGGTCGCTCACAGTGGACATAGATGGCTTCTTTCACTCCTCTTTCAAACCATCTGTCCTCTCTGTCCAAAATGTGAACATTGGCATCCTCGAAAGAGTGTCCTTTATCCTTAAGATGCAGATGGACAGCTGAGTCTTGTCCTGTGGAGGTGGCTCTTCTGTGTTGTGCCATGCGCTTGTGAAGTGGCTGTTTGGTCTCTCCAATGTAGCGGTCTGAGCATTCCTCGCTGCACTGTACAGCATTCACCACATTGTTAAGTTTGTGTTTTGGCGTTTTGTCTTTCGGGTGAACCAGTTTTTGTCTGAGCATGTTGCTGGGTCTGAAATGCACCGGGATGTCATGCTTGGAGAAAACTCTCCTGAGTTTCTCTGATACACCGGCTACATAGGGGATGACAATGTTGTTGCGTCTGTCCTTCTTATCCTCCCTCGCTGGTGTCTGGTCTTCAGAGCGTTCTGGTCTACAGAGCGTTCTGACCAGCTGCATCTCTGTGTGGTTTGGCAGGTACAATGTTGGTTATCTTAGCAAACTACAATGGATTGTTAAAGCAGCTGCCAAGATTATCGGCACATGTCTGTGGAATATTCAGACTCCTGAATTCACGACCAGCCCTCCCTCTCCCACCACCACACACACCCACACAAACTGTTTATTGACTCTTTTGCACTTTACTCACCACTGCCTCTATAAGACATGCTGCTCTATGGACAATTTATGTTGCTGTATGGACATTTTTTTTACTCCAGGTTTACAAGCTGCTACAATGGTCACTTTAGATCACTCCAATCTGTAAATTGTAAAATCTTATTGTAACTTAAGCATATATTTATTTTCTTCTCCTATTTTTTTCTCTCATTCTCCCTCTATCTATTTATTAGGTTTTTTTGCACTGATGTAACCGGGGCCTCGTCGTTTGGTCTCTCTGTATGTTGCACTGGTTATAGCAGAGATGACCATAAAGTCACCCATCTCCTGGGTCTAGGTGCCGTTTCCCCCTCCAACGGCGAGGGTACCTGGACCCAGGGTATAGAGTTTGTTTGGGGAGTGTGATTGTGTGTACAGTGTCCATGTATGACTATCCCTATGTTGGGTGAGTGCTGAGTATTTGTATGTGTGTGCATGAGGGTGGGAATGCATGTTTGTGTCTGTGTGTGCCTGTTTGTCTATGTCTATATGTCAGGTTGGGTCTTACACTCCACCTCTCTCTGGGAACTCCCAGGCCCTCCAAAGGCCTATCTCCCCTCACCACACTCCCTGCCGGTAACTAATGCCCTCAGGGTTCGGTGCGTTGGTGGTTCTTGGTGTCCGGGGCTGGGCACTCAGGTATGTACCAGCTCACTCCCGGTGAATACTTGGCGGGGCCTGGTGCCTGTTGCTCGGTCAGGCCTTTTCCGGGGCAAAGGGGGCCCTCGGGCCTCCGGCCTTTGGGCCTGCGGCTTGGTTCACTCTGGCACAGCTGGCTGCCGGCAGAGCCGGCGGGTACGCCACTGCAGCCCCCTCTGGCTTCTGCTCCATGGCTACTGGGTGACCCCTCATCTGGGGCTCTCCTCAGCTCTTCCCAGGAGGGTGGCATGGATGCCGGTGGTCGTCCTTGGGCTCTCGCACTCTGGGGCCTCTGGATGTCTGGGGCCTGGATCTCCTCCATGCCTGCTTCATGCGCTGGGGGACAGGGCTATGGCTCTCTACATCCTCTAGCAGACCGTTACATGGGGAAACCATTTGAATACAAGCGTGCTGATCCGCACAGGTGTGCACACGGATGTTCACTGTTCATAGACATAAACTACACCTCTATTGGCTGCTATTTCCAAGCACATTGTGCTCTGTCGGTCCTACTTGCTACACAACAACATTCATTATTTATTATTTACTGCTGTTTACACTTAGCTAGATTAACGTGATGGTGTTGTGTTTAGTTTGTTGCTCTGTTTTTTTGCTTGTTTTCTCTTCTTTTTCTCTCAACAGGTGATCCAGGAGATTTTTTTTCTTCTTTCTCTTTTTAAGTGCCCTTTCTCACTGTCCCTCTTCCCTTCTGTTTTTCTTTTCTTTCATCTTTCATGTCTGTCCTGTCTGTAACAACTGAAAATAAAATAAAATAAATAATAACAACAAAAGTCGATCAAATGGACCAATACGGCAAGGCCATGATGATCCATTTGGCAAAGTAAATCCATTGGGTATCCTTCTAGGTCTTCAGACAACAATTCTGACGGCTAAAGAACCAAATGGGACAGGCAAAAAAAAAAAGAAAAAAAAAAGAGATGACCATAAAGTTCACTTTGACTTTGAATAATAATCCCATATTTCATTTGCAATAGAATTGAAAAACAGTTGAACACACTTTTAACTCTTAACTCTTTTTCCTGTTGCTTTGAAGCACTGGGAACACCTGTTAAAAATAAATAAAATAAAACAAAATAAGATGAAATAAAAGTTGGAATATATTGGTCTAATATTATCAGGCTTTAAAACCAAACTCAATGCAATAATAATATATAATATACAAATATAAGGAGTTGACTATCTCTCATTGTTTGTCCAACTGAACTTTGTTACAAAACAAGACACAACTTTCACTGTATTATGGTTGCCTAGAATTTGTTACTGTTTTCATCTTGCGTTTGCTCATTAGCTTAATGACTTCTTTGTTTACAAAGTGTTGATAGGAAACAAGTGTCATACTCAGCCCTCTAGAGTGATTTACCCTCAGTACTTAGCTCCAGTAATGAGCCTCAAAGGGTTTGGTGACTCAACATTTGGTGACTTATTCTTCAGCATTTTGCACTGTAAGTTGAGATAACTTCTAAAAGTTAGAGAACTCTTTGCCCCCATGAAAAAATGTAGAGACCATTTTAATGTTAGTTTATTAAGTATTATTTTCTTTTTGATTCATCTACCCGAATAAGCATGCAAAGGAACGCAAATTGTACAGGAATGCAGTTTTTGATGAAGATTCTTCAGTGTGCTTCTGAAAGTTCTGCATTGTGTATTTCAGTGGCTTTTACAAAGGCCCAGTTTCTCTGGTGCATCTAACTTACTTCTTTGCCATCCTCTGCTCTTATGGTGATGTTTTGACCGCCAAAGTGCTGATAATCCATTGGTTTGCCTTCTTTACACGTAAGGAATTAAATATGACTTTTTAATCTTTGGAGGTTTTATGATGGAGGGACTGTTCTCATCCATGATGCCCACTACAAGATCCAACGAGGATAAAACTATATCTGTATAAAAAAAGACAAATTGCACCACACTGTCTGACATCCATATATACAGGCACACATCAATCCAATATTTTTGTTAAATGCACTGTTTTGGTATCCTTCATAGTAGAAGAACAATAATCCAAATGGAAAGCAAGAAAATAACCCCAAAGTGCAAGCATTTAAGAAATGACTCAAATGCAAAAAAGTAAAAAGCAATACATTTTTAAGACAGGCCGAGGAAACCGTAAATACCAACACAGCCAAAGTGATTAAAATGAAAATGAATGGTCAAATTCAGAATAGAGGGACACAAGTTTTAAGTTTTTGCACTGTCATGCTACTTTCCACTTCAACTATGTTATATATTTGAGTAAAATATTATACTGTATTAGTTATACAGCAATATAACTTTTTCCAGTTATGATATGATACCCAGTTTTGTCACTGGGAATAACTGTTTTTTTTTAAGAGTTTGTGTTGTATATCATGCTAATTTTATGTATGATTATGATTATTATGATGATACCAGCCCAAACCAGTACTCCACCTCCACCTTGCTGGCGTCCGAGTCGGACTGGAGCTCTCTGCCCTTTACCAATCCAGCCACGGGCCCATCCATCTGGCCCATCAAGACTCACTCTCATTTCATCAGTCCACAAAACCTTAGAAAAACCAGTCTTGAGATATTTCTTGGCCCAGTCTTGACGTTTCAGCTTGTGTGTCTTGTTCAGTGGTGGTCGTCTTTCAGCCTTTCTTACCTTGGCCATGTCTCTGAGTATTGCACACCTTGTGCTTTTGGGCACTCCAGTGATGTTGCAGCTCTGAAATATGGCCAAACTGGTGGCAAGTGGCATCTTGGCAGCTGCACGCTTGACTTTTCTCAGTTCATGGGCAGTTATTTTGCGCCTTGGTTTTTCCACACGCTTTTTGCGACCCTGTTGACTATTTTGAATGAAACGCTTGATTGTTCGATGATCACGCTTCAGAAGCTTTGAAATTTTGAGACTGCTGCATCCCTCTGCAAGATATCTCACTATTTTTGACTTTTCTGACCTTGTCAAGTCCTCCTTTTGACCCATTTTGCCAAAGGAAAGGACGTTGCCTAATAATTATGCACACCTGATATAGGGTGTTGATGTCATTAGACCACACCCCTTCTCATTACAGAGCTGCACATCACCTAATATGCTTAATTGGTAGTAGGCTTTCGAGCCTATACAGCTTGGAGTAAGACAACATGCATGAAGAGGATGATGTGGACAAAATACTAATTTGCCCAATAATTCTGCACTCCCTGTATGCTCTGCGGATTCAGAGAGAATTGTTTACTGAGCATTGGCGACCCATACATGCTTTACTGTTTCAATAATTTAGCATAGGTCTATTTCGTTTTGTTCATTTATGGCTAAGATTGTCACACGTTATTTAATATTACATAAAGTTTTTTTTGTTTGTTTTTTGTTGTTGTTTGTTTGTTTGTTTGCTTGCTTGGGTTTTGTTTTGCTTCCCAGTTTTGTTCTGTGTTTCCTAATTGCAGTTCTTATTTTAATCTGTATATCTGCATTGCGGTTCCTGTACCTGCCCTGCTATAATGAATAGAAGCTATTTATATATCACTTGTAACATTTTAAATGAGTATTTGATAGTCTGAATTTCTTATACTGTGGTATCATGGTATTGCCCAGTATAGAAATGTTGCATGGCTGAAAAATAGAAGCACTTTTAGTGCTTGCCATTATAAAGACCAATAATCCACCCTTCTGTCAAATTCATACTTCATACTGCCTCATAAATATCTGGACATTTTCCCAATGTGGACGCACTACAATATGTTAGCTTTCTCTTTTCCCCTTCACTCCTGCACCAAAAGGGCTTATGAATGTAATTTTGGCACTGAGAAGGATAAGTTACAGCAACTAACTGATAAAACGATATAACTGTTAATGCAAATGCCCGGTATGACCGATGGCCAGTCCAGCTATGGGTGGATGGACCGTACAGATTGGCTAATGACCAGGAGGCAGCGCATAAGAAGACACCACCAGGGACTGCCAGGTCATTCATTCTCGGCCCAACCCAACTGGCAGACCGTGTGGTCACTGTTTAACTATGTTGGTTTAATGTAGGAGCATGTAGGGGTGGATCGCCTTTTATGTTGTGGTCTGGCCGCGCCTAGACGGGCCATAACACCAACTCTAAAAAAAGTCAGAAGATATATATATTAATAAATAAAATGTGTTAAAAAATTAATGAATCATGTTTTGAAGTGGTCTAGTCAAAGTCCAGACTCAAATCGGATTGAAATGCTTTGGTATGACCTCTAACAGACTGTTCGTGTTGGAAATCCCTCCAATGTGGCTAAATCAAAACAAATAAGAGTGGGCCAAAATTGCTTCACTAAACCGTGAAAGACTCATTGTCAGTTATTGTGAATATGTTTTTGCAGTTCTTGCTGCCAAGGGTAACACTACCAGTTATTAGTTATCAGGTATGGGTATTACAGGCAATTACTTTTTCAAAAAAGGGGAGTTAGAGTTTTTTCTTTTTCATTTGTAAATTAAAAATATAATTTAAAAAGTGCCTTTTATCTTTTATCCACGTTATCTATTGTCTAATATTAATATTTCTTTTATGATCTGAAACATGTGTGACAAATATGAATCTAACTGAAAAGGAAGGGCAATATGACTACCCATTATTAAACATTAAATTTGTTAGGTAACAGCTAGTCATTTTAGAATAATAACACCATGATCTTAAAAAGACAAAAATAACTGAGTGATTATAACGGTTGTCACTCAGTTATAACTCAGTTATATACATATCAGACCGTAACATATAAGCTTGTGAATTGCACTGTTATACATATACATTGATGTTAACTTGTTGTGTAGGAATTATGATGATGAGGTATCAAGAAAGACTGAAATGAAACTGGACACAGACTGCCAATTTATTTTTCAAAAATGCTGAAATATAATCATGTAAGTGTTTGACGATGAAACAAAATACTTTTCACATAAGACTGAGTATATTAATCACAAAAAATCAAAGTCCAACAAGTTTAACCATCCTTGGTGCAAAAATATTATTAACGTCAATTTTACATGAAACATAATATGTTTTAAGCCATTTGTACATTATTTAATATATTTTCTTGATTTAAAAGAAAAGTTTAAATATAAATTACAGTGCTGTTCATTTTGAAAAAAAAACCTGATGAAGTTAATATTTTATCAAATATCAGATTGCATACTAGGAAAATAGTTATATATATAAATAGAGGTAAGAAATCATAAAAGAAAATGAATTAAAAAGTTATTGATGCTTTGTCAATTGCCAATTATTATTCAGCTCTGATTTTTATTTTATTTTATGAAGCTATTTAATATACTTTTTTTTAGTGTATATTAAAGCCCTAGGCCTAGATGTAGGCCTTTGCATTAGAGCTCATTAACAGCCAAACTACAAACATATGATTTTTACATAAAATAATGTATTACTGTAGATTCAACAGAATATGACATATTTAGAATGAGCTCAAGTTTAAACATTTGCAGAAGTAAACTTAATCCATGTAACACTAATGAAAAACATTTTTCTGTTGGATATTTACTTATACTTTGATTTCTATGCAATTTGCAATTAATGCAGTTTTATGTGCATTGTAGTGTTTTTATTGTTTGTGTGTGTGGCTTTGGTTTTTTTTTTTTTTTTTTTTTGCTACTTTTAATATCCCTACCACTTGTTATTAACAGCTAATAGTAAATATTGTTATGATAGTTACAAAAATAATAAGAGTTTACAATTCTTCAGCCAAAAAGGTGCATAGAAAGTTTAAGACTTCCAAACACAGCACAAAAATGTATTTTTTAACCTTTGTTTTCTTTGCATAATTGGTTGTTTAATGAGGGGGAGATATTCTTAGAGACAGTCAAAATAGTAATGTCATCATTTCAGCACAGTATTTGGACTAAAAAATTATGCATCTTTTATTTGTACAGTCACAGTTCATAAGAATCTAGTTGAGTATGTCAGCCTTTTTTGTGAATATCTTAAAGATCTTATTTTTAATTTCCTTTGTCCTGAAACAGTACACAACAGGATTTACAAGAGATGGACTAAGGATGGTCCCAATCAATAAACCCTGACGTTCCTCAAGTGTTAATACCACACCCACTCTGGTGAAGACAATGAGAACAAATAAAGGAGAATAATAACATGTTACTACAATCAAGTGACTCACACAGGTGCTTGCCATTTTCTTTTTATCTCTATTTGATGAAAATTTCATTAAGAATGCAATCACAAAATATGAAAGGCCAATGAAAGAAAAAGTGAAAAATAAAAGAAAAAACATCATGACTGAGACTAAATTGAAATAGTAATTAGGATCAACACAAGTGGTACGTATTACAGCAGCATAGTCACAGAAAGCGTACTTCATCCTTGAGGTACAGTAAGGAAGCGTAGCTGCAGTTACCGGCATAACAGCAACAAAACCAGAGGCAACAACCCACAGAATGTATGTAACAACAAGAGTACGTGTATTTGTTAAATAACTGTGGTACTGAAAAGGAAAAGAAAAAGCAATTAATCTATCAAATGCCATAATTGCTAAAGCAAACAACTCCATCACTCCTACTAAGTGGAAAACAGATATTTGAATGAAACACTCAACATAGGATATGGTATTAACACCAGCAAGTAGAACCCCAATCATTGTGGGAGTGGTACTGCAGCAGTACAGTATATCAACAACAGCAAGGTTACAAATCAGAATATACATTGGTTTATGCAATCTCTTGTCAAAAATGATGAAGAGAATATTTAGCACATTGGCAATAACAGCAAGTAGATAGGTTATCAGCATAACCACACCAACAGCAATAGGTCTTTTAACTGTGTCAAATCCACCTATAATAAAGTGTGTTACTTTGATCGAAGCATTTGGTAATGACATATTCAACAAAATCTTAAATTGCGGTTGTTAAGGCAGAAAAGACAGAAACAACTTGTCTCAAAGGAAAAATGTGGTAAAATATGTTTCAGAAAAAAGAAAAAGAAAAAAAATGTAATATGTAAGCTTTGGAGTTACAAAAAAATAAGGAACTTTTTCAAGGAAAGAAAGAGGTTAAATATCTAAATATATAAATATAAGTCTTTACCAGCCATATAAAATTGTTATGAAGAAATAACTGTGGCACACCCAAACAGCTGTGGGTTAACCAGGCAAAGTGTAGACTTTGGTATTTAAAGGCCCACAAGTTTTCAGTTGGCAGCTCATTCATCCACTCACACTAGACATAGGGCTTGGCAATTTTTGTATTTACATATCGCCAGAGATTTCAGATATTTGATGTCATCCCCTCCAATGGAGGGATGAGGATGGACTGGGAGTCTGTACCAAGGGCTGTCCTGCTCTTATCAGCAACATTTTAACTGATTATTGAAGAATCAGTGAAACATTTAAGTCCAACAGCCAGGCTCTAGATTGTGCAACATCAAATTACGTAAAATCACGATTAAGAATATCAGCAAATGTTACTCTCTTACTCTCAAAAAGCAGCACTTCAACTAACAGATTGCTAAACCGATTAATCAGTTTATGTGCCTCAAGGTTGAACAGACAGCACTACTTGTGAGACTGGCTGGCTGTCATTCTGAAGGCTTTCTGCATAAATGGTAAAGGGTTCAAATAGACTGACAAGGGTCTCAAACTTGGCCCATTCACTTGTGACAACTGTGTCTATGCCCAGATCCTCAAGTAGTTGGAGCTGTTTAACTCTGGGTCCCCAGCAGTTGTTTTAACATGTCAGAAATACTTTGAAAAGTTTCAGTGAAACATACAATCTCAGATTAGAGGAAGACAAAACAAAAGACACACTGTTGCAGAGAGCTAGATATTAATAACAACTCGTGATTAAATGTGTAGTGGTATATAAACACATGGTCAGCGAAAAAGGTGAGTTAAGAAAAAACACTCATCATGGGAAGCCCCCAGGGGGTGGTTCCACAGAAGAGGGGTTTGAAAGCTGAAGGGTCTCCCTCCTATTCTACTTTTAAATATCATATTTTAATCTGTTTTAAAGGTGGTATAAAAGCTGGAATACTTAATGGTATCAGGGATGGTATTCAGTTGAATTGAAGATTTCACAGAGAATGCTGACTGCCAAAGCAGAGTGACAAAAAGGTACAATACAGTTGTTAGTTGAAGATATTCTTGTAGATTTTATAGATTATTCCAGGTGAAAATAACTAAAATAAACAGGAGAGGAGGCAACATTTCAAAATAAATGTTAAACACCAAACACACTGGAAAGTATTTTTTTAAAAATCCTTTAAATGGTGCCTCTCCCAAATCTTACAGTGGTGATATAGAACTGAAGACTTTTCAGGGCATTTTTAGGACAGCCCAATGACAAATATAGAATAAACAGTTAAGAAATGATTCACATGTAACACATAATGCCTTGGTATGAATGAGGGAAAATCAGTGCCCAGAAATACAAAAAGAAAGAAAATGTAAAAGAATGTTATATAGTTGGTTGGACAAATATAAATCTATTCACCCAATTAACCACAATGTGTCACATATACAGTGGTTTGCAAAAGTATTCGGCCCCCTTGAACTTTCCCACATTTTGTCACATTACAGCCACAAACATGAATCAATTTTATTGGAATTCCACGTGAAAGACCAATACTGGTTTTCCAAAATACTCTGGAAAACCTCCTGTGTTGTACCAGTGCCAAAGACTTCACGCCCCAAGGACCTCAACTGCTAGTGGCCAGTGATTCTGACATCCCACCTGATGAAGACCCTGGAGCGGCTGGCCCTAGCTCAGCTTCGGCGACTGGTGAGCTCATCACTGGACTCACTTCAGTTTGCCTACCAACCTGGCATTGGAGCAGATGATGCCGTCATCCACCTCTTACATCGTTCCCTCTCTCACCTGGAGACCGCTGGGAGCACTGTGAGAATGATGTTCTTTGATTTCTCCAGTGCCTTCAACACCATTCTTCCCACGGTCCTGAAGGACAAGCTGGAGAACTCAGGAGTGGATTCTGGACATGGATTCTGGACTACCTCACTGGATTCTGGACTACCTCACTGACCGACCACAGTATGTGAGAACTCAGGGCTGTGTGTCGGACAAGGTCGTCTGCAGCACGGGGGCCCACAGGGAACGGTTCTGGCTCCGTTCCTCTTCACCATCTACACTGCAGACTTCTCCCACAACTCCACCCAGTGCTTCCTGCAGAAGTTCTCTGATGACTCCGCAATAGTCGGCCTCATCACTGATGGGGATGACAAGGAGTACAGAGAACTGACCCAAGACTTTGTGGACTGGTGCCAGCTGAACTACCTTCAGATCAACACTAGTAAAACCAAGGAGCTGGTGGTAGACTTACGCAGGCACAAACATCCTCCACTGCAACCACTGAACATCCAAGGTATGGACATCGAGGCTGTGGACAACTACAGGTACCTTGGTGTTCATCTGAACAATAAACTGGACTGGACTCATAATTCAGAAGCCCTCTACAGGAAAGAGCAGAGCAGGATGTACCTGCTGCGGAGACTCGGATCATTTGGAGTAGAGGGCCCACTCCTGAAGACCTTCTATGACTCTGTGGTGGCCTCAGCCATCTTTTATGGTGTGGTCTGCTGGGGTGGCCACATCTCTGCTGGGGACAGGAAGAGACTGAACAGGCTGATCCGAAGGGCCAGCTCTGTTCTAGGATGCCCTCTGGACCCAGTGGAGGTGGTGAGTGACAGGAGAATGGCGGCTAAGGTGTCATCCCTATTGGACAACATCTCCCACCTCATGCAGGAGACTCTGACAGCACTGAGCAGCTCCTTCAGTGGCAGGCTGCGGCACCCACAATGTGGAAAGAAAGTAGAAAGAAAGTAGAAAATTAATATAGCCACTACAGTAACCATCAGTAACCATCAAAACAATGATTTACAAGGTGGGTTAGAGTTATACTCAAATAAACTCGACAAGAGAATACAATTAAGAATTGATAAATATTTTTTAATGTCATTTTGCACAAAAAAAAAAACCATGCCTACACTCCACAAAACTCTAGCTAGTTTAATTGTAAAAAAAAAAAAAAAATTCTTAATCTCATTTGTCTTAAGACAGTCAAGGAATGGATCAATTTAAACCCCAATAAAAACAAATAAATAATAACCTATCAATTAGTCATTTGAATATTTCTTGAAAGAGAATGAAAGATGTGCTGTTTTCAGATATCAAATGCTTGTGTTCATTTAACATGTAGTTAAACAAAACTTAAGAGCTGTTCCACAAAGCAATATTTTCTGAGGTTGAAAGCAATTATTCATAATGATTAGCTTCTGTTGATTAAGGAAAAAAAAAAGTATGATTTAGAACACACACATACAAAACAGCCATTTTTAGAGTTGTTAGGATGCTAGTATAAACTCACAATAAAAAACAAATAAAATCAGATGTGATGAAGTGGAAGATGTTTTACAACCATTTACATATATAATATTCACAAAACTTCAGTGGGGAAAAAGACAAAACATGTATAGTAATTATTATAATAGAAAAGCACACTCAGCTCACAAGAGTCTAAGAATCTTTTTGAATATCTTAACCATCTTATTTTTAATTTCTGTTGTTCTAAGACAATACACAAAAGGATTTACAAGAGATGGACCGAGAATGTTTCCTATCAATAAACCCTGACGTTCGTCAAGAGATAATACCACGCCAACTCTAGTCAAGATGACAATAATAAATATAGGAGAGTAAAAGCATGTTACACAAATTGCATGACTCACAACAGTGCTGCCCATTTTCTTTTTGTCATTATTTGAAGATAATTTCACACAAAATAAGATTCCACAGTATGAAATACAAATGAAAGTGAAAGTGAAAAATAAAATAAAAAATGACCAAATGGCACTTTGGTTGAAATACTCATCAACATTGACACAAGTGGTTCGCATTATGGCAGCATAATCACAGAAAGTGTACTTAAGCTTCAAGGTGCAATGAGGGAGAGGGATAACTGTTGCAGGAAACAAGACAACAGTACCACATCCAATAATCCATAAGATATATGTAAGAACAACAGTACGTGTATTTGTCAAATAACTGTGGTAATGAAAAGGAAAAATTATAGCAATTAATCGATCGAATGCCATAATTGCTAGAGCAAACCGTTCCATCACCATTGCTAAGTGGAAAACACACATTTGAATTAAGCAGTCCACGTATATGGTTTTAACATCAGCAAGGAGAACCCCAATCATTGTTGGAGTGGCACTGGAAGTGTACATTATATCAACAACAGCAAGGTTGCAAACCAGAAGATACATTGGTTTATGTAATCTCTTGTCAAAAATAATGAAGAGGATGTTTACTGTATTGGCAAAAATAGCTAGTATATAGATTATCAGCATAACCACACCAACTGCTACAGGTCTTTTGACAGTGTCAAAACCACCTATAATAAAGTGTTTCACTGTGATTGAAGCATTCTGTAACAACATACTCAACAACTTTTTAACCTTCCTGCCTTCTTGGGACCTTTTTGTGCCACTTTTATGTGTTAAATGGCTGCCATTTCCACTGTGTTCAGTGGAATATAACCAAACTTGCCAAAAGATAGTTTTTTACTGTCAATTTTAATATTTCAGGGTGAATATCTTAAATCAATCTAAAATGGCTGAGCAGCAAAAATCCCCACACCCTCCTTCCTTGGGACCGTTTTGTGCCAATTTACTTCCATTATAAACGCTATTTTTCACGGCTAAAAAATTTACGGTCAAAGGGATCGTCATGAATCCAGCTTAGGTTTCGTTTTGTAGTAGAGGCCTTAGAGTTGTATTTTTTTTATTTGTCCACCAGGTGGCGCCCTTGTTTCACATTTGATGCCTGCTCGGAAATACCCCTTTCCAGCGGGCAGCTCGAGACAGACCTGCGGGAAAGGAGGACTGATTCCCGGCTTGCATCAGCGGCTGCGCTCGCTGATCTGGCGGGACAATTTATGGTCCCCAGGTCGGTGAGAGTGTGGATTTTTTTTTTAAATCAACAGGAAATGACGTATTTGTTGTCACGTGGTATCGGACACGTGTGCTGGAGACACGGAAACCGAACCATATGCCCCGGCGCTGCGCGAGACACACCCGCGGCAGAGACACTCCTCCCCGGGGAGCAGGAGCAGCAGCGCCGCCTGGAGACCATTTTCGGCTTCTGCAAAAAAAATTAAAAGTTGATCGAAATGAATGTTGGTGCTAATCTTTTGTCCATCTAAAGGCCTAATTATAATAACAATAAAATATTACTTCAAATGTTTTTGTTTTTTTTTATATTTAGTTTTTTTGTTTTTTGGGGCTGAAAAACAGGGCGCTCATGTAATACAACTGGGATTTAAAGGGTTAAAACAACGAAAATATAATTAAAACTTTATATGAATATTTCAGGGAGAAGTAGTTTTAAAAGACTGACCAATTTAAAGTGAAAAAAAAAATTAATATTTAATATTTTTATTGCACTTTTTGGGGAATTGTCCTTAGGCATGCATTTTTTAATGTGCTCCTGCAAAAAAAATAATGGCAGGTCAAAATGAATGTTGGTGCCAATCTTTTGTCCATCTAAAGGCCTAATTATAATAACAATCAAATATTACTTCAAATGTTTTTTTTTTGAAAATATTTAGTTTTTTTGTTTTTTGGGGCTAAAAAAACAGTGCGCTCATGTAATTAAACTGCGATTAAAAGGGTTAAAACAACGAAAATATAATTAAAACTTGAAATTAATATTTCAGGGAGAAGTAGTTTTAAAAGATTGGCTAATTTAAAGTGGAAAAAAATATGAATACATAAGGCTTTTATTGCATTTTTTGGGGCGTGGCACAAAACGGTCCCTAAGCAGAAGGGTGTGAGTTTATTAAAAGAAGGCAGGAGGGTTTTAAATTAGGAGATGTTTCAAAATTTAGTTAAAGAAGTAAAACAACAACAACACCTCAGCCTCAAGCAATAGCCTTTCAAATATATTTTAAATCTTTATCAGCTGGACACATTTGTTAAGAAAAAAGCACAACCCAAACCCAAACAGCTTAGGGTAAACACTTTAAGTATCAAAAGAATGCTACGTTTTCATTGGTCTCATCCAATCACAGTTCATATAGGGGTTGGCATAGAAGTTTTTCATATGACATCATGTGGACTTCGGTCAAGAACTGTCCACCATCCTGGACATGATAAGCAGTAGCAATCACATCCAATCGCTCAAAAGTACTTTACATAGGAAATATCACTACTTTTCTCCCCTGTGTAAGCACAGCTGGGAGTGATCAGACCTAACAAGACAAAGGAAGCGAAGCAGGATACAATGAAAAAAACAGACTGTCAAAGAAACAAGAAGTATAACACAGAGACACAGACTTAACACTGAGACAGAGGCATGAACCGTGGGACTTGCAGAGCCGTAGGACGCACATGAATGAGAGGTGGAAGGCGATTGTAGTTCCTATTAACAGGGTATTGCCGACTGTCCTGCTAATTGTATGTCATATTTATGATTAAAAAAATAAAATAAAAATTGAAATTAAAAAAAGTTTAATCAAATTAGATTGTACAAAAGGTTACGGTTTTATTCCGTTCAGTTGTTAGTTCACCTGTAGTTTTTTAGAGTGGCCATTAGAGGTCACCCCACCGCTTTGTATGAGAGAGACTATGGGCAGGGAGAAACGTGGGCAAGGCACCTGAGCTTTTCTGCTCCAGATTACCAGCAGAGAAGTTGTCATTCCGTGAGAAGTGTGCGTTAATGAGCAACAGAACACACACACACACATACACATACACATGCCCACGCACCTAAGCCTGTATGCAATACCTGCTCCTCTGACAATCCCTGTTACCTTCAACTGTGTAAAGTCAATACAAAAGTCTGCACTATCCTCGGTGTCTTCATTGTCTCCCTTCTGAACATTCATCCGGGCCTTGAGCAGTGTTCTGGCCGACACTCCGGGGAGTGGTAGCGGCAAATCTGAACTAGCACCTTACAGTCCTCCCAGTCCAAGTTATCTACCCAACATTAATGGTCCTTCGAGCCGGAGGTAAGCTGCTTCTACCCTAACAAGATGGATGATATTCAGAATTTCTCAGTCCTTGGTGCACGCCCACAGCGTAATATACGTCGCCCCCTCCGCTATGAAGCTTATGAGACTGACTTCCCCGGGCTTGGTGCAGGTTACCAGGAGGAAAGTAAGACAGGAGGCGACACCCGTTCTTTCCACCATCCTCCGTCTGACCCCTCTGATGACCGCTCACACAGCCATGTCACACCATTGAGAGCAAAGTTAGAAGATATACAAGGTGAAAGGTTCCTGTTCCAGCAGTCCCATGACCAGATGAGAGCCGGGCTGGCTGATTTCCAGGCCCTTCATACTAGTTTGCTGCAGCTGCTGGACCGTGCAGAGAGTCTGCAGCTCAGTCCACCGCACAGAGCCCCTGTTGTTCATCTCCAGCCACCCCCTGCTGAAGAGGAAGAGGACTGGCCTCCACCACCACCTCCTGTTGAATTCAAGGAGGCGTCTGTCTCCAGCCAGGGTCCAGTTGAGGACCGCATCGATACAATGATGAAAGAGCTGCAGGATCTGAAGAGGGAGTCTATGGCTGCACAGAAGAGTCAGATCATCCCCCCACATGAATCTAAGCCAGGGTTCACTTCTCCTCAGCCAAGGACCACCTACCCTCCAGCGCCGCCTCCAAGAGCACACCCCCCTCCATTGCAACCACTGCCAGTTCCACCTCCATCCTCATCTACTCCTTTCTGGCCCTCACAGATGTACAGACCCCCGGCTTAGCAGTGGCCCCAGATTTGACCTACAGGGGGCCTCGTCCGAGCATTCCCAAGCTCACACGCCGTAATCCTGGGGAATTTGCTCGTCTAAAGATGGCGCTAGAGAACTTATTGCCCCCGGAGAGTTCAGAGCTCTTCAGGTACCAAGTCTTGTTAGATCACCTACACCTGGAGGAAGCAAAGTTGATAGCGGACGCTTACCTCCATTCTGCCACGCCCTTCAGTGACACCATGAATACTCTTAACGACAGGCTTGGGCAGCCTCACCAGCTTGCCCTGAGGAGAACTGCTGCTGTCATGGACTCACCTGACATCCGCCGAGGGGATGCAGCCGCATTCGAGCGATTCTCTCTTCACATCCAGTCGCTCGTGGGCATGCTGAAGACTTTAGGCCCTGATGGGGAGGTCGAACTCCAGTGTGGCTCCCATGTGGCTCGACTTCTTAGTAAGCTTCCTTCAGAGCAAAGAGCTGATTTCCGTTGGTGCATGTACAACCATTCTGGTCAGGCTTACACCCTGGACGACCTGGCTACCTGGTTAAAGTACGAATCCTGGTGTCAGGACTATGACGGCTTGCCCACGCCAACGATCACCAGAGAGAAGCCTGATGTCAGACCAAGCAAGCGCTCTGTTGCGGTTCTTCACAGTGTAGAGAGCTCACCCAGGTCACTAGGTACCACTCCAAACAAAGCTAGGCAGCAGCCCTACTGTGCCTTTTGCGATAACCGTGCCCATCACCTGAGTCAGTGTCAGGAGGTCATCAAGCTGAGTCGCGAACAGCTCACAGACTGGATAAAGACCAACAAGAGGTGCTGGCATTGCGCTCGCTCCCATCAGGCAGCACAGTGTACCCTCAAGAAACCCTGCAGCCTGTGTCAGGGTCGTCATCTGCAGGTCCTTCACGACGTGAATTCTAAGCCCTTAAAGACACATGGCCCAGTGTCTGCTCCCCCACGAGGTGAGAATCCTACGGGCGTCCTGTACCTCGATCGTCCTACAGAGAGCGGCCAAGTCCTGTTAAAGGTTGTCCCAGTCATCCTTCACCATAATGGCAAGACTTTGAGCACTCACATAGTTTTGGATGATGTGGAGTCCTTGCAGCGGAAGTAGAGACACCACAGAGGCCTGCCTCTCCAGGCCTTCAAGAAGGTCAAACCTCTCCTTCTCATTGGCAGTGACCACCCACAGCTCATCACTGCAACTGAAGCTGTCCATCTTGGTCCACCGGGTGGTCCCGCTGCTATGCGCACCAGGTTAGGGTGGACACTACAGGGTCCCTCCAGCCTTATCGGTTCCTCTTCGCTGCCACAACAGTGCCTCTTCACAACTGCTATTCCTCCCCAGGTGAGTGAGCTACTCAAACATGTAGAGAAGTTATGGTAGGTAGATGTCATCCCAGTGCCAGAAGGCAAGGTGGTTACCCGTTCAAGAGAGGATAACTATGCAGTTAGCCTGCTAGAGCAGAAGACAGTTCGTGTAGAACTCGAGGGCATCCAACGCTATGCCACCCCACTCCTTCGCCGCCAGAACATGCCACACCTTAAAGCTAGCCCTAACGCTGTTGTTCCCAGTTTGAGAAGCGTGGAGAGAAGGCTCCAGAAAGATCCAGAATGAGCTAAGATCTACTGGGCGGAGATAGAGAAGTTGGTCCAGGCCGGTTCGGTGGTTAAGGTGTCCCCCTCTGAGGTTGTTCAAACAGATGAGTCATGGTACATCCCTCACCCCCTTGTTAGCCACAATGGCAAAGATTGCCTTGTGTTTAACTGTTCTTTCCAGTTCCAAGGCCAGGCCCTCAACGAACATCTTCTGCTGGGCCTACCCTGAGCGCATCAAGATTGTGTTACAGAACACACACACACACACACACACACACACACACACACACACACACACACACACCTTCTACCTTCTACCAGATTGCAGAAGTTGGAACAGTTTGTTGCCAGGATGGGACGGGTCCTTCAGTATCTGCGCTGCTCTAGTCCGGCATCTCCTGGTGTAGGTGTCCTGAAGCGGGGGGAGAGCAATCCTGCAGCAGCGTTCTGCTGTACGGATCACTCTCTGGAGAGCTTTTTGGTCCTTCACACAGCTGTTCCTGAACCACGATGTCATGTTCTGTGTGAGGATGCTCTCCACAGCGCCTGTATAGAAAATCCTGAGGATCTTTGGAGAGACCCTGAACTTCCTCAGTTGTCGTAGGTGATACAGGCGCTGCCTAGCCTTTTTGGTCTGGACCTGAATGTGGGCAGCCCATGTCAGGTCTGAGGAGATGTGGACACCAAGATACTTGAAGGACTGCACCATCTCCACTGGAGCTCCATTGATGATAATGGGCTTGTAGTCTCTGTGCTGACCCCTTCTGAAGTCCACCACCAGCTCCTTGGTCTTGCTGACGTTCAGCTGGAGGTGGTTGTCCTGGCACCACGATGCCAGATTCTTCACTTCATCCATGTAGGCCGCCTCATCGTTGTTGGAGATGGCACCCAACACCACTGTGTCGTCAGCAAACTTCACAATGGTGTTGGAGCCATGGGTGGCCACACAGTCTGAAGTGTAGAGGGAGTAGAGCAGTGGCGAGAGGACACATCCCTGAGGTGCTCCTGTGTTGATGGTGATGCTGTTGGAGAAGCACCTGCCCACCCTCACCACCTGAGTTCTGCCAGTGAGGAAGTCCAACACCCATGCACACAGACGGCTGTTAAGTCCCAGATCCCTCAGCTTTGTGAACAGTCTGCAGGGCACTATTGTGTTAAACGCTGAACTGTAATCAACAAACAGCATTCGCACATAGTTACCCTGTTTCTTGTCCACGTGGCTGAGAGTGGTGTGTAGGACGTGGGCGATGGCATCCTCTGTGGATCTGTTGGATCTGTAGGCGAACTGCAGCGGATCTGTGGTGTCTGGGATGGCGGAGGAGATGATGTTCTTCAGCAGCCTCTCAAACACCTTCATTACTACCGAGGTCAGTGCAACTGGCCGGTAATCGTTCAGGGATGAGGGTTTGCTGTTCTTGGGCACAGGGATGATGGTGGATCTTTTGAAGCATGTGGGGACCACAGACTTCGCCAGGGACTCGTTGAAGATGTAAGTGAACACACCTGCTAGCTGGTCAGCACAGCAGCGCAGCAGACGGCCGGTGATGCCGTCTGGCCCCGCCGCTTTCCTTGTGTTCACTCTCCTCAGTGCCGCTCGGACGTCATGCTCCGCGATGCTGGTCACCGGTCTCTCGCTGATGACGTCACTGTCCTCGGTAGTCAGGCGGTAGATAGCATTAGCCGCCTGGCTAACCTCGAAACGGGCGTAGAACCAATTCAGCTCGTTGGTGAATGCAGAGTCGGCGTTGATCGGCGCAGTGTCCCTGGCTTTGTAATCCGTAATGGTGCGTAGTCCGTGCCACATACTCCGTGTGTCGCCCTGGTGGAAGCGGGACTCCACACGTTCCCGGTACCTGCGTTTGGCATCTCTCACCGCGCGCCGCACGCCGTATGAGGCCGCTTTGTAGGCGCTCATATCGCCAGTGGCGAGACCCGCGTTGTAGGAGGCGGTCCTGGCGTTTACTGCAGTGCGGATCGATCTGTCCATCCACGGTTTCTGGTTTGGGAATGTGGTGACTCTCGCAGTGGGGATAATCTCCTCCGCTAGCATATTGACAAAGCATACTGCTACTTCCGTAAACTCGTTGATGTCGACTGCGCATGCTCTGAACATGTCCCAGTCTACGTTGTTGAGTGCGTCCTGTAGCGTAGCTTCTGATTGGGCAGTCCACCGTTTTACTTCCTTCGTGGTCACGTCTTCCCTCCGTATGCTTTGTTTATACTGGGGAATGAGGAAGATGGCGTTGTGGTCAGACTTCCCAAAAGCCGGGTGTGAGACAGCTTTGTAGCCCTGCTTGTATGGCGTGTAGCAGTGATCCAAAATCCGATCCCCTCTAGTTGGACACGAGACATGCTGGTAAAAGTTTGGCATGACTTTTCTGAGGTTCGCTTTGTTAAAGTCTCCTGCTACAATGAGGGCTGCGCCCGGGTCCTTGTTTTGAAGCGAGCTCAGCACATCATGTAATTCAGACAAAGCCATACCTGTGTCCGCTTGGGGTGGGATGTAGACCGCCGTGGTGATGACTGAGGTGAACTCACGGGGCAGATAGAAAGGGCGGCACTTAATGCTCAGGAACTCCAGATGTGGCGAGCAGCCGCTGGACAGAGTAGAAATGCTCCTGGCATCACACCACTTTCTGTTTACCATGAAACACACTCCTCCATCTTTGGTTTTGTTCGACTCTGCCGTTCTGTCCGCGCGGAGCACAAAGAATGAATCCGACGGAGTTACGGCCTGGTCCGGCACGGTGGGGGACAGCCATGTCTCCGTGAAGCACAGAATGTTGCAGTCCCTCATGTCACGTTGGAAGGTGACCCTTGCTCTTAGGTCATCGAGCTTGTTCTCCATGGATTGTACATTGGCCAGTAGGATACTGGGCAGTGGTGCGCGATGCGCCTGCTGTCTCAGTCTGTTCCTAATACCAGCGCGTTTTCGCCGGCGCTTCTTTGTTCTGCGCCTCGGATGAGCGGCCTGTCCTTTGTTGTTCTCCGCGCCGCGTAGAATCTCTGGCGGCCAGGAAGGGTCGGGTTTAAAAGTGTCCAAGATTAGATGTGCAACCTTGGCACCGATGTTTACAAGTGATCCGCTGTCGTATACTATAAGACTAGAGGATTTTGGGATGTAAACCAGAGCAAAAAATAAGTAAAAAACAAGAAAAGTGGATAGTCGGAGCGGCGCGGTCAGGAAGGCGTCTGGACGTGGCCGCGCCATCTTGGATCATAGATCATACATAGAATGTAGTTAATCTTAATCAAGTACAAAACTATTTGTTATTTTGTCGTTGCTTCATCCGTGATGGATCTACTGTCAGTGTTAAAAATAACTGCCATTAGTTAAGTTAATATTTTCAAAGGTGCAATTTCCTTGTGGTGATAGCTTCTGTGTTATAGCAACTCTAAAGAGCCAAAGTAAAAGTAAATTAAAGTATCCAGCCATCCTCATCCTACCCTTGGGTGGATGGGAGCATGGTTCTGCAATCTGGCGCCGGTGAGGTCGGCTGCCGTCACGACTGCTCCGACCACTTTTTCTTTGTCTTTGTTTTTTAAGTTAGTTTTCAGCGTCTCTAAATAGGCAAAATCATCACCATTGGGTACATTATTTATGACAGTGACACTCTTGTTTCTATTGGAATACAATGTACTCACAATTCGAAGTTTTTAACTCCGGATCCGAGCTGGCCGAGTGAGATCTTGAGGGAGAAAAAAGGGAAGCGGCGGCGGCGGCCTAGAGGGAAGCGAGCCGGCGTTAGGAACAGGCTGAGAGCTCGTGCACACCGCACACCTCTGCCTAGCATCCTGCTCGCCAACGTCCAGTCACTGGAGAACAAGCTTGATGACCTCAGGGCCAGGATAAAGTTCCAGAGAGACATTCGGGACTGCAATCTCCTCTGCTTCACCGAGACATGGCTGAACCCAGCGGTGCCGGACCATGCCATCCAGACGGCCGAGTTCTTCTCGGTTCACCGCATGGACAGGACACGGGACTCGGGGAAGTCAAGGGGAGGCGGCGTGTGTTTAATGGTGAACAACAACTGGTGCAACAGTGCGAACGTTGTTCCTCTCACACGCTCCTGCACACCAAATCTGGAACTACTGTCCATCATGTGTCGTCCTTTTTATCTACCTCGGGAATTTACATCGGTCATTGTAAGTGCCGTTTATATTCCACCACAAGCGGACACGGTCACCGCCTTATGCGGGCTGCATGAGGCACTCACACAGCACCAGACACAACACCGGGACGCTGCGCTTATTGTGACGGGGGACTTTAATAGTGCCAACCTCAAACGTGCAGCGCCGAACTTTTATCAACACATCACCTGCCCCACCAGAGGTGAAAGGACACTGGACCACTGCTACACTACGGTCAAGGATGGCTACAAGGCACAATCCCGCCCTCCTTTTGGCAAATACGATCACGCCGCCATCTTCCTCATGCCAAAATACAAACAAAGGCTAAAACAGGAAGTTCCGGTTCAGAGGAAGATCGCGCGCTGGACTGATCAATCGGTGGCCGCGTTAAAGGACGCACTCGATGACGCAGACTGGGGCATGTTCAGAAACAGCTCCGATGATGATGTCAACGTGTTTACGGAAGCGGTTGTGGGATTCATCGGGAAACTAGCGGATGATACCGTGGAGACAAAGACTATCACAACGTTTCCCAACCAGAAGCCGTGGGTGGATAAAACCATCCGCGACGCTCTGAGATCCCGCACCGCTGCCTACAACATGGGACTCACGACGGGGGACATGGACCCGTACAAAGCCGCGTCATATAACGTGCGGAGGGCGGTGAAAGAGGCGAAGCAGCGCTACGGGAGGAAACTAGAGTCACAACTCCAACTGAGTGACTCTAGGAGCCTATGGCGGGGACTAAGGACAATAACGGACTATAAAGCACCAACGACTGGTATGACGAACGCGGCCGTGACTCTGGCAGACGAGCTGAACACTTTCTATGCTCGCTTCGAGGCTGCAGCTAAGGACTCCAACAATGCTAGTGCTAGCGGCGCTAACGGCTGCAGACAGGAAGATACTGCCAGCACCGGAAACGTGCTCGTCATCTCCGAGCATGAAGTTAGGAGAGCCTTCAAGAGAGTGAACACCAGGAAAGCAGCAGGACCAGACGGCATCCCAGGTCGTATCCTCAGAGACTGCGCATACCAGCTAGCTCCTGTGTTCACTGAGATATTCAACATCTCTTTATCTCAGTCGGTGATCTCCACATGCTTCAAAGAGTCCATCATTGTTCCTGTCCCGAAGAAACCCCACCCTGCTTCTCTCAATGACTATCGCCCTGTAGCACTCACCTCAGTAGTGATGAAGTGCTTTGAACGCCTGGTCAGAGACTTCATCATTTCTTCACTACCAGACACACTGGACCCACTACAGTTTGCTTACCATCCAAATCGTTCCACAGACGATGCCATCTCTCATCTCCTCCACACATCACTCACTCACTTGGACACTAGAAGGGGGAATTATGTTAAAATGCTCTTCATAGACTACAGCTCTGCATTTAATACCATAATTCCCTCCACACTCACCACCAAGCTGGAGCATCTGGGACTCAGCTCATCTATGTGTCAGTGGATCTCCAACTTCCTAACTGGCAGACCACAGGCAGTAAGGATGGGCGGACATGTCTCAGTCTCCACCACTCTCAGCACTGGAGCCCCCCAGGGGTGTGTTCTGAGCCCCCTGCTGTACTCCCTGTACACATATGACTGCGTGGCCACTACCAGCTCCACCACCATCATCAAGTTTGCTGACGACACCGTCGTGGTGGGCCTGACCTCTGATAACAACGAGACGACCTACCTGAAGGAGATTAGGAATCTGGAGAACTGGTGCCAGAGGAACAACCTCCTTCTAAACGTCAGTAAGACAAAGGAGCTGATAGTGGACTTCAGCACTAAGCAGGAGAGGAACTACCAGACCCCTGTCATCAACGAGTGCCCAGTGGAGAGAGTGGACAGCTTCAAATACCTCGGAGTTCACATCACGCAGGACCTGTCATGGTCCTGTCACATCAACACCGTGGTGAAAAAGGCCCGTCAGCGTCTCTACCACCTCAGACGCTTGAGAGACTTCCAACTGCCCTCCAAGGTGCTCAGGAACTTTTACTCGTGCACCATAGAGAGCATCCTGGTGGGAAACATCTTAACCTGGTTCGGGAACAGCACCATGCAGGACAGACAAGCTCTACAGAGGGTTGTGCGGTCAGCTGAGCGCACCATCCGCTCCGAGCTCCCTGACCTGCACTCAATCTACAGCAGGCGGTGCTGGACCAAGGCCAGGAAGATCGTGAAGGACCTCAGCCATCCCAACAACGGACTGTTCTCTCTGCTGCGGTCAGGAAAGCGATTCCGCTCCCTGAAGACCAACACAGAGAGACTTAGGAGGAACGTCTTCCCGCAGGCGATACGGTCTCTCAATCACACCACCACACAGGACTGACTCACACATATAGTTCTTACACACACACTGGACATTCTGGGCATTGTTATCACTTAAATCACTTTAAGCATATTTACACTGCACAAGACATAATGTGGATTGCACAACACTGGTCACTATATTCTTCATTTCCAGTTAATACTTGTACAGCTGCTGTTATTGTGTGTGTGTGTGTGTGTGTGTGTGTGTGTGTGTGTGTGTGTGTGTGTGTATATATATATATTTATTTATTTAATTATTTATATTTCTTCATACATTCTTATATAGTTCTATACTGTGTATTGTGTATTTTGTTGTACAGTTATTTTATTTTCAACTTTAATTTATATACTTTATCATATTCTTTCCCAGTTAAATTTACCCTTCATTCTAATTTGTGTTGTACAGTTATTTCATTTTTAACCTTAATTTTTTATATTTTATTCCTTCCTAGTTAAATTTACACTTTAATTTTTCATATTTATTTCCTATCTTATTCATAGCCCTTTCCTTTTTTTTTTCTTCTTCTTCTTTAGGTCACGAGCAGTTGTCTAAGCATTTCACTGCATATCGTACGACTGTGTACGTGACAAATAAAAAATTTGAATTTGAATTTGAATCTCTGCGGATATGTAAATAGAAAATTGTCTATGCCACAATGCAGTGTCACTGGATGACGGGAGTGCAGAGTGAGAATGTACGGTTCTTGTGAGGCTTAAAATGCGAAAGCACAGGTGCTTTGTGTTCAAAGCCAAACTGTCTGTTTAGCTGGGTTATTATTTTTTTGTTCTTAACCACTGTCTACTGCTACTAAAGCTTTGCAATATCTTTAACCACCTTTTGCTTTGAGAGGTGTCTTTTATTTTTGTCTTTTTACTTTATCAATTCCAATTTGAAACTTATTGTAATTTAATATTCTTTAATATGTCTTCAATGGCGTGTCCAGCGGGGTGGCCTGGGGGGGCACAGGCCACCCCCCAAACCAGACTGGCCACCCCAGGTGCCACCCCAAAGGCAAAACAATAAAATTCAATCAAATATCAAATGTCCGATTATGTTTTCACGGTGACGCTCAGATATCCGAGTGTAAGTGAATGCAGCATCGCTTCTGCGCTATGCGCATCACGTTAGCAAAGGTAGGAGAGCCAAGCTCGAAAGACGGCACTGCAGGAAACAATTTTTCGGTGAAAGAAAATGAGGACAGAATAAATGTCCCGGTAAGTAATATCAAGTTTGTTGAGTTTAGTAAACTTCGGTGAAATTAGAATACCAAGGAAAAAAATAACACTTAAAGAATTATTGCAGCTGTGGAATATTTCTGACAGTATGCTACTGAGGGCAGCTAACATAAGAGTTATGAGTTATAAGATGTAATCTAAGTCGTAACATTGCTGTATGGAGCTGCAGATTTGGTTGCAGGTTAACATAGCTGGACTGGCCATCGGGCATACCGGGCATATCCCCAGTGACTTATTTTTTATTTTTTTTGTAATGGCATGAACAATGAGAGGTGGTGGATTGGCCAGATGCAGGTCGATGTGTAGAAATAACTCCGTTGTTTGGTGGTGGCTATGACGGGGCTTCCACAGAGGCAACAGGTGGATGAGGGAAGGGGAGGCAGGACGAGAGACCCGAAGCAGCCGCCAGTCCGAGTGTCAGGTGAACTGAACTTCAGGTAAGAAGTTATGACCTGCAGTCTATCTGGGTCAGATATGAACCAAGTTTAGGTGGAGTTTATTTTCATGTTGCTGACTTTTTACTGTCAGTTGCAATAACTCATACTGCGTTCTAGCCAGTTTGACGGAGTTTTTATACAGCTGGGTGGGTGCTATGATGTTACTGATAGTGAACTTTATTTTATTCATAAGGTTAGTTAGTAGAGTTGCCAACGGCTCCTTAAAAAATGGAATGGTCCCTCATTCAGAGAAAATATTACGCGTTTCATATTGAGCTGAGAAGAGACGCAGTTTGTCCCGGACTTTAGAATGGAAAAAAGACACAAAGCTGGATTTATTCTGTCCTTACGCTGCACAGCTGCCTCTTCTCTCATTCTCTCCCCCTCCCTCTCCTGTTGCTACTTCAATCATGAAACTGATCAATGATCAGCTGATCGGCTTTTCTCTCTTGTTTGTTTATCGCCCACTTTGCGCCAGAAAGAGGAAACCAGCGGATATTGCGCTAAACAACAGCAGCACGTTTAAGCTTGATCAGCTGTTGTTAG
This sequence comes from Maylandia zebra, assembly GCF_041146795.1. Lineage (NCBI taxonomy): Eukaryota > Metazoa > Chordata > Actinopteri > Cichliformes > Cichlidae > Maylandia > Maylandia zebra. The sequence continues at coordinate 30,596,400 of NC_135180.1, forward strand.
AATTTATTTAATATTAATTTCTAGTATCAGCTGATGTTTGCTGGAGCCACAGCTGTAAAGCTGCTGGTCATGATGTCGGTTTGGATATGTGGTGAGAGGGAAACATGAAGATGAAACCAGGAGATGTCCTTACTGAACCATCAGAGCTGAACAGGTGATGGAGAAACAGGTTTACCTTTTAGGTGACATGAATGAGTTGAAGTTATCAACTGTTTCTGAGAGATAAATAACACCAGGATCCTTTTTTATGTAGCTGACAGCTGGTAACTGTGCAGGGGCGGGTCTAGCAAAGTTTTGCCAGGGGGCAGGTAGGGCATTAACAGGGAAAGGTGGGGCACAAAGAAATACTTTTCTTTCTTATTCTCATTTAAAATACCTAGTTTTTATTAAATAATTATCTAAATCTTACAACCAAAGTTTTTATCTGACGTAAAATGTATAGAAATCATACATATACCAACAAGACTGTACATCACTGTCACAACAGCATTTGTTTTCATTCAAAGGCTTTATGGCTTTAATACCTGGTGGGTCAGTCTGTAGTAAAAATGCCCGATTTTCTGTCCCAGTCCAGCCCTGCAGGTTAATACTGGCAGTGTCACCATGCCAGCTGAATGTATTTCATCATCAGCCAGTGTTGTTCTTTATCAATATTACCAAAGTTTACCATAAGGCAGCATAGAAAGTATTTACTTGCTTTCAGGTTTCATTCAAATGTTAGTCTTTTCAGTTGTTTCCCCACTTTTTTCCTGTTTCAAAATCAAACACCAGTTTGTGAGAAGATTATCTTCTTTTTTTAACAGGCAGATAAAGTTTTGCATTGGCTAATTTGTCAATTGTTTGTTACAAATGTTCGTATTTTAATTTTCAAAAATGTTTTTGCCCAAAACATATGTGCACTATATGTCAGTAAAAATACTATGCAAATATTGCTGTCCTTGAATGCTGAGTAAGCACTGACAAAGCACTGATTGTATCTCTTGTACTTTATCAACGCAGTATCTAAAAACTTTGCACCGTAGTGGTTAAAATCTCATTCTAATAAGAGTTAAAAGTGCATTTGGTTATTAGGTTTATAGGATTATTGAATTATGGTTAAGGGTTGGTAGAATTTTTTTTTTAAACATTATCTGCCAATTAAATCTGCCACCCTTCTCCAAATCTGTGCCCCTACCTGGCCCCCCCAACAAAAATTTTCTAGACACGCCACTGTATGTCTTTACAGAATGCGTCAACCAAACTAACACATTTTATTATAGGTGGCTTTGACACAGTCAAAAGGCCTGTAGCAGTTGGTGTGGTTATGCTGATAACTTATTTACTAGCTGTTACTGGCAGTTTGGTCAATATCCTCTTCATTGTTTCTGACAAGCAGTTACATAAACCAATGTATCTTCTGATTTGCAATCTTGCTGTTGTTGACATACTGTATACCTCTAGTGCCACTCCAACAATGATCGGGGTTCTTCTTGCTGGTGTTAATACCATATCATATGTGGAGTGTTTAATTCAAATGTGTGTTTTCCAGCTGGGATCAACAATGGAGATGTTTTCTTTAACAATTATGGCATTTGATCGATTAATAGCTATAATTTATCCTCTTCGGTACCATAGTTATTTAACAAATACACGTATAATGGTACTTACATACATTCTGTGGATTGTTGCCTCTGGTTTTGTGGCTCCTTTACCAGCAACAGTTGTCCCTCTCCCTCACTGCACCTTGAGGCTTAGGTACACTTTCTGTGACGCTGCTGCTGTATTACGAACCCTTTGTGTTGACCCAGAGAAATATTTCAATGAAGGTGCCAGTAGGTTATTTTTTCTGTTATTTTTCACATTCGTTTTCATTTGTCTTTCATACTGTGTGATCTTGTTTTTTGTGAAATTATCATCAAATAATGACAGAATGAAAATGGGAAGCACTCTTGTGAGTCACCTGATTTGTGTAATATGTTTATACTGTCCCATTTTTATCCATGCTATTTTGACCAGGTTTGGTGTGGTATTAACTCTTGAAGAACGCCAAGGTTTATCAATTGGCACCATCCTCGGTCCATCTCTTGTAAATCCTTTTGTGTATTTTCTTAGGACAAAGGAAATTAAAAGTAAGATTTTTAAGATACTTAGAAAGGCTAACACAGCTCGTTAGAGTCTTGTGAACTGTGAGTACACTTATTTTTAAAATGGGCAGAAATGTTGGAATATTCATATGCATTTTTTAAACTTTTTCCTGGTCAGATTTGTGAACTTTTGAGTCCTATTTATGTGAGAAGAATCAACCTGTAAATCATTACACTTACAGTGGTATTTAAAAAGTAGACTGAAGATTATTTTCTTACACAACAAAATTTTGAAACACAAAATGTTCCAATTCACTGTGGCACATTTGAGTTTTGGATTAAATGCACTGACGGCTCAAAGAGCTTACGATTCAAGTAGTGAACAGGCAATTTCTCTCACTGATTCTTTATCATGATTATTTGTTGTTGTTTGTGAGTGACACTGTTTGATAATAACAATTTATGAAGTAATTATTGTGTTATTTTGAACCAAAATAATGTTTGTCATTAAATTCTGGAATGCCTGAGAAGAAAAGGTTACATTGTTTTGTTTAGTTGTTTTAAATGTTTGTTTTGTTTTGTTTTGTTTTTTGTAAGTGGGTGAATGACAACATTCTTAAAACAGTAGGGAATTGACCAGATAACAGTGCGAGAATTATTATAGTGAGCACACATGGACTGAAGGGAACTTTTAAACAAAGATAAAGATAAGATGTGAAGAAAAATGGGATCTTTTTATTGATTCAACTACTTTGACCAGCTCAGATAAAAATGTTTCTTAAATAACAAGCTCAGCTGGGGTAGGAACAGATAACAAAATGAAAGTTACCAAAAGGAGAAATATGAATTTTCATACGAAAATATGAAAAGAAATGTGTATAAAAAAGAGTACAAACATTTTCATCTTCAAATATGGCAAGTTTTACTTATGGGCAGTCACCATTTAAGGTTGCAGAGTTTTCATATGAACAACTGAACATTGTCTGGTGATACCTGTTCTGTAATTTCAATAGCTTTCAATAGATAGCTCATGCAGAATCAGGACATCTCAATCCGCTCTTCATCATTGCATAAGCCATTTATTTTTCTTATATTTCATGCTTTCTAAAGTCTATACAACAAACACAAAAAAGAAGCTTTTATTTTCAATGACATCACTGCTATCAATAAATAGGACAATAAATAGGACTTTGTGCTTCTTACTTCTTACAGCTCACACTGCCATTGCTCTTCCCGTTTGGAGCAGCAGTATCAGTCGGTGACCAAAATGGACTTTTTTCTTTCACCTCACCATAAGCCAGAGACCGTTCGCCATAAATCTAACCCAAAGACTGTATTTTGTGATGACATTCTGGACTATCCCATTACCACTTGTTACCATGCTGCTTCTAAAAGGACTGCTTTGCCCTCGGAGGCTCAATTCAATTCAATTCAATTTTATTTATATAGCGCCAAATCACAACAAAAGTCGCCTCAAGGCGCTTCATAAATACAGAGAAAAACCCAACAATCATATGACCCCCTATGAGCAAGCACTTTGGCGACAGTGGGAAGGAAAAACTCCCTTTTAACAGGAAGAAACCTCCTGCAGAACCAGGCTCAGGGAGGGGCAGCCATCTGCTGCGACCGGTTGGGGTGAAAGAAGGAAGACAGGATAAAAGACATGCTGTGGAAGAGAGACAGAGGTTAATAACAGATATGATTCAATGCAGAAAGGTCTATTAATACATAGTGAGTGAGAAAGGTGACTGGAAAGGAAAAACTCAATGCATCATGGGAATCCCCCAGCAGCCTACGTCTATTGCAGCATAACTAAGGGAGGATTCAGGGTCACCTGATCCATCCCTAACTATATGCTTCAGCAAAAAGGAAAGTTTTAAGCCTAATCTTAAAAGTAGAGATAGTGTCTGTCTCCCGAATCCAAACTGGAAGCTGGTTCCACGGAAGAGGGGCCTGTAAACTGAAGGCTCTCCCTCCCATTCTACTTTTAAATACTCTAGGAACAACAAGTAAGCCTGCAGTGCGAGAGTGAAGTACTCTAATAGGGTGACATGGTACTACAAGGTCATTAAGATAAGATGGGGCCTGATTATTTAAGACCTTGTATGTGAGGAGCAGGATTTTGAATTCAATTCTGGATTTAACAGGAAGCCAATGAAGGGAAGCCAAAACAGGAGAAATATGCTCTCTCTTTCTAGTCCCTGTCAGTACTCTTGCTGCAGCATTTTGGATTAACTGAAGGCTTTTCAGCGAGTTTTTTGGACATCCTGATAATAATGAATTACAGTAGTCCAGCCTGGAAGTAATAAATGCATGAACTAGTTTTTCAGCGTCACTCTGAGACAGGATATTTCTAACTTTAGAGAAGATGTTGCGCAAATCGAAGAACGCAGTCTTACATATTTGTTTAATATGTGCGTTGAAGGACATGTCCTGGTCAAAAATGATTCCAAGGTTCCTCACAGCGTTACTGGAGGCCAAGGTAATGCCATCCAGAGTAAGAATCTGCTTAGATACCATATTTCTAAGATTTTCAGGGCCGAGTACAATAACCTCAGTTTGATCTGAATTAAGAAGCAGAAAGTTAGCAGCCATCCAGGTCTTTATGTCTTTAAGACAGTCCTGCAGTTTAACTAATTGGTGTGTGTTATCTGGCTTCATGGACAGATAGAGCTGGGTGTTATCTGCATAGCAGTGAAATTTATGCTATGTCTTCTAATGATACTGCCTGAGAGAAGCATGGATAATGTAAACAGAATTGGTCCTAGCACTGAACCCTGTGGAACTCCATAACTGACGTCAGTGTGTGAAGAGGACTCTCCATTTACATGTACAAATTGGAGTCTATTAGATAGATATGATACAAACCACTGCAGCACAGTACCTGTAATACCTACAGCGTGCTCTAATCGCTCTAATAGGATATTATGGTCAACAGTATCGAACGCTGCACTGAGGTCTAGCAGGACAAGCACAGAGATGAGTCCACTGTCAGAGGCCATAAGAAGATCATTTGTAACCTTCACTAAAGCTGTTTCTGTTCTGTGATGAGCTCTGAAACCTGACTGAAACTCTTCAAATAAACCATTCCTCTGCAGATGATCTGTTAGCTGTTTGACAACTACTCTTTCAAGGATTTTTGATATGAAAGGAAGGTTGGAGATTGGCCTATAATTAGCTAAGACTGCTGGGTCTAGAGATGGCTTTTTGAGTAAAGGTTTAACTACAGCCAAATCAAATCAAATCAAATCAAATCACTTTTTATTGTCACATCACATGTGCAGGCACACTGGCACAGCACATGCGAGTGAAATTCTTGTGTGCGAGCCCCACAAGCAACAGAGATGTGCAAACACAACAACACAAACGAGCAAAATACAAGAATGACCAACCTGAAACTAATAAATATATGTACAATATATAATAGTGTATGCATTTCTGGATGTGTATACTAAATATTTTCCTACGTGTGTGTGTGTGTGTGTGTGTGTGTGTGTATACACATTTTTACAAATTAAATAGTAAAAAAATAAAATAAAATAATAATAATAATAATAAAATATATAAAATATACAGAGTTGAATATGTGCAAAACAAGTGGCATTTATATACAGTGTGGAGTGCATAATGTTGAAGTTCCAGTAGTGAAGCTGAGGTGTCTATGACGTGTTCAGCAGTCTGATGGCCTGATGGAAAAAGCTGTCTCTCAGTCTGCTGGTACGGGACCGGATGCTGCAGAACCTCCTTCCTGATGGAAGCAGTCTGAACAGTTTATGGCTGGGGTGACTGGAGTCCTTGATGATCCTCCCCGCTTTCCTCAGGCACCGCTTCCTGTAGATGTCTTGGAGGGAGGGAAGCTCACCTCCAATTATCCGTTCAGAGCACCGCACTACTCGCTGGAGAGCTTTGCAGTTGTAGGCGGTGCTGTCGCCATACCAGGTGGTGATGCATCCAGTGAGGATGCTCTCAATGGCACAGTGATAGAAGGTCCTGAGGATGCGGGGGCTCATGCCGAATCTTTTCAGTCTCCTGAGAAAGAAGAGGCGCTGCTGCGCCTTCTTCACTGTTTTGTTTGTGTGTACTGACCACGTAAGATCCTCAGCCAGGTGTACGCCAAGGAACCGGAAGCTGCTCACTCTCTCCACAGCAGTGCCATTGATGGTGATGGGGGTGTGTACTTCTCTGCACCTCCGGAAGTCCACTATCAACTCCTTTGTCTTTGCAACGTTGAGGGTGAGATGGTTGTCTTGACACCAGTGGGTCAGGGCGCTGACCTCCTCCCTGTAAGCCGTCTCATCACCGTTGGTGATAAGACCCACCACTGTAGTGTCGTCCGCAAACTTCACAATGATGTTGGAGCTGTTAGTGGCTGTGCAGTCGTAGGTGTAGAGTGAGTACACGAGAGGGCTCAGTACACACCCCTGTGGAGCACCAGTGTTCAGTGTGATGGGGGATGAGGTGATGCTGCCCAGTCTGACCACCTGGCATCTGTCAGACAGGAAGCTAAGGATCCAGCTGCAGAGGGAGCTGCTCAGTCCTAGATCCTGCAGTTTCCTGTCCAGCTTCGAGGGAACGATGGTATTGAATGCTGAGCTGTAATCTACAAACAGCATCCTCACATACGTGTCTCTCTTCTCCAGGTGTGACAGGGCAGTGTGTAGTGTCAGGGCTATGGCATCATCAGTGGACCTGTTGTGGCGGTATGCAAACTGTAGAGGGTCCAGTGAGTCGGGTAGTGCAGAGCAGATGAAGTCCCTGACCAGCTTCTCGAAGCATTTGCTTACGATGGGGGTCAGGGCTACAGGTCGCCAGTCGTTCAATGAGGAGATGGTGGAGGATTTGGGTACAGGGACGATGGTGGCCATTTTGAAGCAGGCTGGGACTACAGACAGAGAGAGGGAAAGGTTGAAGATGTGCGTGAACACTCCAGCCAGCTGAGCCGCGCATGACCTGAGGACGCGGCCGGGAATCCCGTCCGGACCAGTAGCTTTGCGTGCGTTCACCTTCCTGAAGCACTTCCGCACATCCTCCTCAGACACAGTGTGCGCACTGACGTCATCCGCGGTGCGCACACTGTCCGGTCTCATGGTGTTCGCTGTGTCGAATCTAGCGTAGAATACGTTTAGATCCTCACACAGAGAGGCCGTGGTCTGCGGTGTGCTGGTTTTCCCTCTAAAGTCTGTGATCGTGTTTAGTCCCTGCCACATACTCCGAGGGTTGTCAAACTGTTGTTCCACCCTGTCCCTGTACTCACGTTTGGCTGCTTTGATCGTCTTCCGGAGTTGGTAATGTGCGTGTTTGTAGTCCGATGTGTTCGCGGAGGCAAAGGCGGTGTTCCGTGCCGCCAGTGCCGCGCGAACATCTCCGTTAATCCAGGGTTTTTGATTTGGGAAGGATTTGACTGTTCTGGATGGGACGACATCTTCCACGCATTTCCTGATAAATCCACAGACTGAGTCTGTGTATTCATCAATGTCTCTGGTGGCCACGTGAAACATTTCCCAGTCCGCGTGATCAAAACAGTCCCGCAGCGCAGACTCCGATTGGTCCGTCCAACAGTGCACCGCCCTCCGGGTTGGAGCTTCCTGTTTCAGCTTCTGCCTGTAGGCGGGCAGGAGCAGGATGGAGCAGTGATCTGATTGGCCGAATGGGGCGCGGGGGAGGGCTTTGTACGCATCCCGGAAAGAGGTGTAACAGTGGTCGAGTTGCCGGTTTCCACGTGTGTTGAAAAGGATGTGTTGATGGAGTTTTGGTGAGACTTTCTTCAGGTTTCCCTTATTAAAGTCTCCGGCTGTGATAAACGCTGCCTCTGGGTGTGCGGTTTCCTCGCTGCTGATCGCGCTGTACAGTTCCCTGAGTGCACGGTCAGTGTCGGCTTGTGGGGGAATGTAAACAGCCGTAATAATCACTGCTGTAAATTCCCTCGGTAGCCAGAATGGCCGGCACTTAATCATCAGGTACTCCAGGTCCGGTGAGCAGAAGGATTTGACCGGGTGCACGTTCGCATAATCACACCAGCTGTTGTTGATCATGAAACACACACCACCGCCTCTGCTTTTCCCAGTAAGATCCTGTGACCTGTCCGCGCGGTGCACAGAGAACCCCGGCAGTTGTATTGCGGAGTCCGGTACTTTGTCCGATAGCCAGGTTTCTGTGAGGCAGATCACGCAGCAGTCCCGCATCTCTCGCTGGAATGAGATCCGTGCCCGAAGCTCGCACAGCTTGTTCTCCAGAGACTGCATATTAGCCAGTAATAAACTGGGTAACGGTGGTCTGTAAGTGCGCCGTCTCAGTCGAACCAGAACGCCAGATCTTCTCCCTCTGCGTCGGCGTTTGCGGCCTCCAGGGCCAGAGAACAAAGGCGTCTCAGGTGAGATGAATGGGGGGTCTGCAAACGGAGCGTCCGTGTTGCAAAACTTGAACTCCGGAAAGTTATAAGAAAGACCGTCTTTTATGTCCAGTAAGGTTTGTCGGTCGTACACAAGGAGACAAGTGCTGCTCGTGAAAAAATAAAGGAAAAGTAAAATTAAACACAGAAGAAAGCCGTTGCTTGGGGGAGCTCGCGACGAGGCTGCCATACTCGGCGCCATCTTGATCACCCCAGCTTGAAGGCCTGTGGTACATAGCCGATTATTAGAGATAGGTTGATCATATTTAAGATCGAAGAATTAATTAATGGCAGGACTTCTTTGAGCAGTTTTGTAGGAATGGGGTCTAAAAGACACGTTGATGGTTTGGAGGAAGTAATTATTGAAGTTAACTCAGAATGACATATTGGAGAAAAAGAGTCTAACTTAACATCAATGGTACTAAGAGTAGCTGTAGATAATATTGCATCTGTGGGATGATTATTGGTAATTTTTTCTCTAATGATAAAAATTTTATTTGTGAAGAAGTTCATGAAATCATTACTAGTTAACGTTAAAGGGATGGTTGGCTCAAAAGAGCTCTGACTTTTTGTCAGCCTGGCTACAGTGCTGAAGAGAAACCTGGGGTTGTTCTTATTTTCTTCAATCAGTGATGAATAATAGGATGTTCTGGCTTTGCGGAGGGCTTTCTTATAAAGCAGCAAACTATTTCTCCAGGCTAAATGATGATCCTCTAAATTTGTGACACGCTATTTCCTCTCCAGCTTATGAGTCATCTGCTTTAGGGTACGTGTTTGAGAATTATACCACAGAGTCGGGTACTTCTGATTTGAGACCTTAGTTTTCACTGGAGCTACAGTATCCAGAGTCGTACCGTACGTAGTGAGGAGGTAAAATTATTAACAAGATAATCGACCTCTGTTGGAGTAGTATTCAGGTAGCTACTCTGCTCTGTGTTGGTACAGGGCATTGAAGATGATAACAGTGGGTAGATTATATTCTTAAACTTAGTTACAGCACTTTCAGAAAGACATCTACTTTGATAAAGTCTACTCTCCACTGCTGTGTAATCAATTATTGTAAATGTAAATGTTATCAGGAAATGATCAGACAGGAGAGGGTTTTCAGGAAACACTGTTAAATGTTCAGTTTCTATGCCATATGTTAAAACAAGATCTAGAGTGTGATTAAAGTGGTGGGTGGGTTGTTTTATATTTTGAGAGAAGCCAATTGAGTCTAATAACAGATTAAATGCCATGTTGAGGCTGTCATTTTTAGCATCTACATGGATGTTAAAATCACCCACAATAACCCCTCCCCCACATTGGACAATCGGACCATCTCTCCCTGTTCCTCACACCTCGGTATTCACCACTCATCCAACGTGTGAAACCTGCTGTGAGGACAATTAAAGTGTGGCCAGAGGGGACAGACGCAGTGCTCCAGGACAGATTTAAAAACACAGACTGGAATATGTTCACCCACACAGACCTGGACCAGTACGCCTCATCTGTACTGGATTACATCTCCAAAACCACAGACAGTGTCACCACCCAGAAACGGATCACCATGTACCCCAACCAGAAGCCTTGGATGAACCGGGATGTTCGTCTCCTCCTGAAGGCCCGCAACACTGCCTTTAGGTCAGGAGATGCACACGCCTACAGTACAGCCAGGGCTAATCTAAAGAAGGGCATCAAAAAAGCCAAACACCATTACAAAAAGAAGGTAGAAGAACACTTCTCCAACTCCAACCCCCGACGCATGTGGCAAGGACTCCAGACCATCACAGACTACAGGACCACCAAACCCTCCCCCGCATCCTCTGATGTCTCCTTCCTCAACGAGCTCAACAACTTTTATGCTCGTTTTGAGCGAGGGAACCCCACAACCACAACCAAAGCAGACATGACGCCAGACCACCAACCTATGACTCTCTCCCCCACCGATGTAGGAGCGGTGCTGAGCAGGATCAATGTCCACAAGGCTGCAGGCCCTGATGGCATCCCCGGGCGTGTTCTCAGAGCGTGTTCTGGGGAGCTTGCAGGAGTGCTCACAGACATATTCAATCTGTCCTTGGCCCACGCTGTGGTACCGGCCTGCTTCAAATCCACCTCCATCGTCCCGATACCCAAAAACTCCAACCCATCTTGCCTCAATGATTACCGCCCAGTAGCACTCACCCCCATCATCACTAAGTGCTTAGAGCGACTGGTCCTAGCACACTTCAAATCCTGTCTCCCCCCCACCCTGGACCCCCACCAATTCGCATACCGCCGGAACAGGAGCACAGAGGATGCAGTCTCCATCGCAATGCACTCTGTCCTCTCACACCTGGACAACAACAACACCTACGCCAGAATGCTGTTTATAGACTTCAGTTCAGCATTCAATACAATCCACCCCTCACAACTCATCAGGAAACTGACAGACCTGGGTATCAGTTCCCTCATCTGCAAATGGTTACTGGACTTCCTGACCAACCGCCCCCAACATGTCCGGCTGGATAACCGCTGCTCATCTACCATCACAATGAACACCGGTGTACCACAAGGCTGTGTGATGAGCCCTTTCCTCTACTCCCTCTTCACCCACGACTGCAGACCTGCTGATGGTTCCAACACCATCATTAAGTTTGCAGATGACACCACGGTGATTGGCCTCATCAGTGACAACGATGAGGCCGCCTACAGGGAGGAGGTGGATCGTCTGGCTGAGTGGTGCGACAGAAACAACCTGCTGCTTAACACCGAGAAGACCAAGGAGCTCATCGTGGACTACAGGAGGAATGCTGACCCACATCCACCCATCCACATTAAGGGGACGGCTGTGGAGCGTGTGAGCAGCTTCAAGTTCCTGGGAGTCCACATCTCCGAGGATCTCACCTGGACGACCAACTGCTCCAAGCTGTTCAAGAAGGCTCACCAGCGCCTCTTCTTCTTGAGGACTCTGAGGAAGAACCACCTGTCCTCAGACATCCTGGTGAACTTCTATCGCTGCACCATCGAGAGCATCCTGACCAACTGAAGGCGTTGCAGAGGGTCGTGAAAACTGCCCAGCGCATCGCCGGAGCACCACTTCCTGCCATAAAAGACATCTACAGGAAGCGGTGTCTGAAAAGGGCTGGGAAAATCATCAAAGACCCCAGTCACCCATCACATGGACTCTTCACCCTCCTGCCCTCTGGGAGGCGCCACAGGAGCCTCCGGACTAAGACCACCAGGTACCGGAACAGCTTCTTCCCCACAGCTGTCAGACTCCTGAACTCTGCCTCCTGACATCTGACCCACGTTAAACTCATGGACTGAACATACACACACCCACAATGGACAACTGTACCCTCAAACACAATAATAACATGGACTGAACCACCACTAACAACCACTAGCACTTTATATAGCCTCTGTAGAAACTATCTACACCCTCACTTATCTTAACTGCACTACTGTATAGCTCTGTGTAAATAATCATTCTGTACATTCGATAATCTTTAATCCTACAACTGTTTACAACTTGCATAGTTCCCATTTCTGTATAGCTGTATATCCCAGATTCTGTAAAGTTATTTATTTCATATTCTGTATAGTTTTTCATATTTATATCCTGTTCATATCCTGTACATAGCTTGTACTCACTACAGCCTCTACATACTTATAGTTATAGAATATTCACAACATACTTCATACCGTGTACATTATAACATACCATAATAGACCCATTTCTGTAATATACTCACATATCTATATTATTGCTAATATATATTGTAATATATCTATATCACTAAAGCACTTCTGGATGGATGCAAACTGCATTTCGTTGCCCTGTACCTGTGCATGTGCAATGACAATAAAGTTGAATTCTAATTCTATTCTATTCTAATTATTTTACCTGAGCTCAGAACTAAATTAGATATAAAGTCTGAGAAATCAGACAGAAACTCTGTGTAAGGCCCAGGTGGACGATAGATGATATCAAGCAAGACTGGTTTCTGAGTTTTACAGCTGGGGTGAACAAGGCTAAGCATCGGGCTTTCAAATGAATTAAAAGTCTGTCTTGGTTTTTCGTTGATTAATAGGCTGGTGTGAAAAATTGCTGCCACACCGCCCCCTCGGCCTGTGCTTCGAGATTTCTGGTAGTTAGAATGACTCGGGGGTGATGATTCATTTAAACTAACATAATCATCCTGCTGCAACCAGGTTTCTGTAAGGCAGAGTAAATCGATTTGTGGATCAATTATTAAGTCATGTACTAACAGAGACTTGGAGGAGAGAGACCTAATATTTAATAATCCACATTTCACTGTTTTACTCTTTGGTTCAGATGTGGATACTGTATTTTTCTTTCTTTGTAATTGTTTATGTTTAAGTTTTTTGTTGCTGGTTTTTAGTTTATTTTTTGTCTTTTTGGGAGCTGACACAGTCTCTATGGAGATGGGTTTTTTGGGGGGTAGCAGGAGGAGAGAAGCTGCAGAGAGGCGTGTAAGACTGCAACTCTGCTTCCTGGTCCAAACTCTGGATAGTCATATTTTGGGGGGTTTAATAAATTTGTCCATATTTCTAGAAATGAGAGCTGCTCCATCCAAAGTGGGATGGATGCCGTCTCTCCTAACAAGACCAGGTTTCCTCCAGAAGGTTTGCCAATTATCTATGAAGCCCACATCATTTTTTGGACACCACTCAGACAGCCAGCAATTTAAGGAGAACATGCGGCTAAGCATGTCACTCCTGGTTTGATTGGGGAGGGGACCAGAGAAAACTACAGAGTCCGACATTGTTTTGGCAATGTTGCACACCGATTCAATATTGATTTTAGTGACCTCCGATTGGCATAACCGGGTGTCATTACTGCCGATGTGAGTTATGATTTTACTGAATTTACGTTTACCCTTAGCCAGCAGTTTTAAATTTCCTTCAATGTCGCCTTCTCTGGCCCCTGGAAGACAATTGACTATGGTTGCCGGTGTCTCTAGCTTCACATGTCTGAGAACAGAATCACCAGTTACCACAGTTTGACCCCCGGTGGGTGTGTTGCCGAGTGGGGAAAAACAGTTAGACACATGAACGGGTTGGTGGTGTACCTGGGGCTTCTACATTTTACTGTTCAGCCTCCAGCCCAGTCAGTCCAGTCCCCTGTAGTTCAGTCTCCTCCTGTCGTCCAGTCCCCTGTAGTTCAGTCTCCTCCTGTCCTCCAGTCCCCTGTAAATCAGTCTCCTCCTGTCCTCCAGTCCCCTGTAGCCCAGTGTCCTGTTCCTCAGTCCCCTGTAGCTCAGTCTCCTGTCCTCCAGTTCCCTGTAGCCCAGTGTCCTGTTCCTCAGTCCCCTGTAGCTCAGTCTCCTGTCCTCCAGTTCCCTGTAGCTCAGTCTCCTGTCCTCCAGGCCCCTGTAGTTCAGTCTCCTGTCCTCCAGTCTCGTCCTGTCCAGTCACCTCCTGTCCCCCAGTCGCCCGTCCTCCAGCCTGTCCAGTCTGTTGTCCAGTATTCTGTAGTCCAGTCAGTTCAGTCTGTCATCCAGTATCCTGTAGTTCAGTCGCCCGTTTCCTAATCTCCTATTCAGTCTCTGGCCCAGTCACTCATTCACCATCCTGTTCAGTTCCCGGACCTGCAGCCACAGCATCCGGAGCCAGCTGTGAGCTCTCCCGCTCCTCAGCCAGGGGTTTCCGCACCCGCTGGCGGACAGTTTTCACTAACAATAAAGTGTGATTTGGAGTCTTATCACACCCCCGTTCTCTGCGGCCTGCTGGAGCGGGGGGGCTAGGAAGAGGAGCTGGCCATCTGACTGGGGTCTGGAATGTGGGGCATCCCTGCTGCTGCGGAGTCGGGGCTGTCTGCATCTCCCCACCGCAGGGAAAAGGGTAACACCACCTGGATCTGGGTGCAGTTTCCCCCTCCAGGGGCAAGGGTACCTAGACCCGGGGCTTAGAGTACACTTGGGGAGTGTGATTGTGAGTACAGTGTCTCTTTATGTCTGTCTCCACGTTGGGTGAGTGTTGAGTAATTGCATATGAGAGCATGAGGGTGGGAATGGATGTTTGTATCTGTGTGTGCCTGTATGTCTGTGTTCATATGTCAGGTCGGGTATCAGACGCCACCTCTCTGGGGACATCTCAGGCCCTCCAAGGTATGGAGGCCTATCTCCACCCACCACTTCCCCTGCAAGTGGCAGACGCCCTCAGACATCGGTGCGTTGGTGGTTCTTTGTGTCCGGGGATGGGCGTCCAGGTATACACCGGCTCACTCCTTGGTGACTGCTTATCGGGGCCTGGAGCCTGGGGCTCGCTCGGGCCACTTCGGGGGTGGGGTGCCCTCGGCCTCTCAGCCTGGGGCTCGGTCACTGTGGCGCAGCTGGCTGCCGGCGGAGCTCCCGCGCAAGTCACTGCAACCCCCCATGGCTTATGCTCCGCGGCTGCTGAGTGACCCCTCATCTGGGACTCTCCTCAGCTCTTTCTGGGATAGTGGCGCGGCTGCCCTTCTGTTGGTCTTCCTTGGTGTCTTGTGTTCTGAGGGCCTCTGGATGTCTGGAGTTTTGATCTCCTCCATACCTGCTTCATGCCCTGGAGGACGGGGCTGTGGCTCCCCACACCCTCTAGCAGATCATTACATGAAGGAACCTTTTAATACAAGCGCGCTCATGCTCACAGGTGTACACACGGGTGCTCACACACACAAACTACACCCTTTTTGGCTCCTACCTTAAAGCACACTGTGTCACGATCCTGGGTCTTTGACCCAGTGTTTTAAGTTCTAGGTAATGTTTGATGTTTATGGTTTATTTTCAAGTTCATTAGATTACCTAAGCTCATTTGTCAATTTCGATTCCTCTTGTATTTTCTTCCCCTGTATTTACGTTTCCCTCACCCTTTGTCTGTGAGGCTGTTTTGACTGCATGTCTTATGTTATCAAGTTTGTATTGTCATGTCTCCTTCACATGTTTCCTGTGTTATTTTGGAAGAGTCTGGTGTTCTTTGTTCATTGTAGTTAGTGTTACTCTCCCCTGTATTGTCATTATGTTTCATTCTAGTCAGCTGTGTTCTCATGTGTCTCCACTTCCCCTGATCACCTCATGTGTGTACAGGGAGTGCAGAATTATTAGGAAAGTGTTATTTTTGAGGAATAATTTTATTATTGAACAACAACCATGTTCTCAATTAACCCAGAAAACTCATTAATATCAAAGCTGAATGTTTTTGGAAGTAGTTTTTAGTTTGTTTTTAGTTTTTGCTATTTTAGGGGGATATCTGTGTGTGCAGGTTGTCACGGTCTGGCTGGGGCAGACCGTATGTGTTGCAGGGGAGGACTCAAACGCAGACCAAAACGTAGTGTGGATAAACAAAACAAGCCGTTTATTGAGGCTAGCAATGAGGGTAAAAATAATCGGGCATCGGTGAAAACTAAACAATAACCTAAACATCAGAAACAAGGCCACAAAAACAAAATGTCCATCAAAAACACAGGAGCGCAGGGAACAGTTCATGGTCAAATAGTTCCGGGGGCCGACCGTGCGGACGGCAACGGCGGCGACGTGGAAACTGTTCAGGGGGCCGACCGTGCGGACGGCAACGGTGTGGAAACTGTTCAGGGGGCCGACCTCGACGGCGGTGACGTCCAGCTGGTGGCCCAGAAAGCGGCTGGCGATTCAGGCGATGGCGATCCGGGGGCCGACCGCGCGGAAGGCAGCGGCGGCGGCAAAGGAGACGACGGAGTAGTTCAGGGGGCCGGCCGCGCGGAAGGCAGTGGCGGCTCCCAAGTGTCAGGCGTACCGGCCGAGGCTTGGAGGGCACAGGACCAGGCGACGCTGAAGCAGAAGCTGGCCCAGGCGTAGCAGAAGCACAGGCAGAAGCTGGCCCAGGCGTAGCAGAAGCACAGGCAGAAGCACAGGCAGAAGCACAGGCACAAGCTGGCCCAGGCGTAGTAGAAGCACAGGCAGAAGCACAGGCAGAAGCTGGCCCAGGCGTAGCAGAAGCACAGGCAGAAGCTGGATCAGGCGTAGCAGAAGCACAGGCCGGACCAGGCGTGGCAGAAGCAGAGGCCGGACCAGACGAGGATGAAGACTCTGACGAGGCCGGACCAGACGACGGCGAGGCGGCCGCAGGTGGCAGCTGGACGGGCTCCTCGGGCCCTCCAGCTGACGTGGCGTGGGGCTGAACGGACCCCTCGGGCCCTCCAGCTGACGTGGCGTGGGGCTGAACGGACCCCTCGGGCCCTCCAGCGGAGACAGGCGGCTGAACGGACCCCTCGGACCCTCCAGCGGAGACGGACGGCTGAACGGGCCCCTCGGACCCTCCAGCGGAGACGGGCGGCTGAACGGGCCCCTCGGACCCTCCAGCGGAGATGGGTGGCTGAACGGGCCCCTCGGGCCCTCCAGCGGAGACGGGTGGCCGAACGGGCCCCTCGGACCCTCCAGCTGACGTGGCATGAGGTCGGACGAGCTCCTCGGGCCCTCCAGCTGACGTGGCATGAGGCCGGATGGGCTCCTCGGGCCCTCCAGCTGACGAGGCATGAGGCCGGACGGGCTCCTCGGGCCCTCCAGCTGACGAGGTATGAGGCTGGTGCGGTTCTCCTGAACCTCCAGCTGACGTGGCATGAGGCTGGACGGGCTCCTCGGGCCCTCCAGCAGACGAGGCATGAGGCTGGACGGGCTCCTCGGGCCCTCCAGCTGAAGCAGTGGAAGGACCAGTAGGTGCCGAGACTACTGGCTGAACAAAAGGCTGAGCAGGTGATGGAGCAAATGACTGAGCTGCACAGTGGGCTAAGGGCTGAGTTAACGGAAGCACAGGAAAGTGTACTATGGACTGGGCTGCTAACAGAGCTAATGACTGAGCTATAGACTGAAAAGCATGCAGTAGTGATGGTGGTGATGGTTGAGGACTGAACTCTCCTGAGCCTTTAGCAGAAACAGGGACGGGTGCAGGCACATGCCGGACACTAGCCACTCCCACCCGAGGAGTAGGTACGGGTGCGGAGACGGGCTGTATCCTGGCTGACCTCACCCTGGGGACCGGAACAGGGACCGGCAACGGCTGGGCAACTGCCCTTCCCACCCGAGGAGCTGGTACGGGTGCAGAAAGGGACAGAGCCTCAGCCGGCCTGGAAACCAGAGCGGGGACCAACTGGGCCTCAGCCTCCCCCACCCGAGGAACTGGTACGGGTGCAGAGGTACGCTGGGCCCGAGCTGCCCCGGGAGGAGAAACATGAGCAGGAAAAGGAGCAGGCTCAGAAAAAACAGTCCGAGAAACGGCAGGCTCAGGGTCAACATGTACTGGGTCGACAAAAACAGATCTATCAAAAATGAACCCGCTGTCCACTTCATGTTTTGCAGTCTTAGTATTAGCAGTCTTTGTTTTAATAGTTTTCGGAATCCTTGGGTTAACGGTCTTAGAGTGAGCTGACTTGGGGATGACTGAACCAGACTTAACAAAACCTGAACTGAGTGTTGTAGACCTGGTAGAAGTGCTCACAGTTTTTCCTGTAACCGCATGTTTACAGTCAGACGGGACGTGAGAATAAGAGTCATTGTCACTCAGCACCGTGAGTTGCTCAGCATTGTCCGGTTTATGGCGGCGGGCGCGCCGCTTCCTTCGAGCAGAGGAAGCTGGCGGAGCGAGCGACTGAGCCCCTGGTGCACAGAACGGTGACACCGAGGCTGGAGCGTGAGCACCTGAAGCCACACGGAGGACTTCCACCTGAAGCGAGCGAGGCTTGGATGCAGGCAGCGCAAAAGGCGGGGACTTTCGGCAGCTCTTGGGACCTCCGAGAGCTAGCCGAGTCCCGTGGAAAATGCGCTCGTAGTCGGGGGTACGCCACGGCTTCCAATGGAGCTCTTCCTCCAGTTGGGCGAAGGTTGCCTCCCGACGCTCATAGAGCTCGCGGTCTGCTGAGTCCATACTGGTCAGGTCGTACTGTCACGGTCTGGCTGGGGCAGACCGTATGTGTTGCAGAGGAGGACTCAAACGCAGACCAAAACGTAGTGTGGATAAACAAAACACTCCCCGCTCAGACTTCACTTCCCCTGCCTCGTCTTTAGCGAGGATGTGGGCAGAAGATGAGATTGCCACCACGTCACCCTCTGCTTTGATGGCATCAGCGTCCATCGCACCTGCTACCAGAAAGAAGCAGCGCCGCGCGAACTCCGGTGAGTGACTGTGTTTTTGTGCCTCACGATCTTTCTGTGGAGAAGAGTGAGATGAGCATTGATTTGCCGGGGCCGGAAACTATAGCGGAATTGTGCTCTGAAGCTGACAGAACTGTGTTTAGTTGTTCAGAGGGATCTACTAAGGGTGTCAAGGATCCCGACCTCTATGAGCGGCAGGAAGCAGCTTGTGCCCAGCTAGAGGAGGAGCTCCAGGGAGAGCCGTGGCTCAACCCCGATTATCAGCACCTTTTCCAGGGAACTCGTCTGGCTCTCGGGGGCCCCCTGAGTCGCCAGAGACTCACACCACCAGTGCCTAGCTCTCCAGCCTCAGGAACGCCATCCAGCATGCAGGAGGCTCCACAGTTGGGCTCACGGGTTCCTACTGGAAGGAAACGACGTCCGCATCGTCGTCACCCCTTGCAACAGCCGGAGGTGAGTGACGGTGTTTCTTCATCCTAAACTTCCACCGAGGAGAGGAAGAATGGTACTGTGTTACCAGCGTTTGAAAAGCACAGAGAGACTCATAGTTTGGAAGTGACCGATGTTAGCAATGAATCCAACTATCTGTGTGCCGCGGTTTGCATGAATAAAGACACTGTTTCTGAGCTAGCCGGGCAAAATTTGGGTTTTGTAAAGCACAGCCATGGTTACAAAATTCAGTTGCAGAGGCTACCATAGACAAGTGTAGCGGTCCTGCAGGCATCTTAGATTCCACAGTTAAATTTAATGAGTCGTCCATGATCCATGGTGTTCATAATGTGGGTAATGATGGGGATTCTGACTCTCTGGAAAGGCGTATGTCTATGCACGTCACTCATAATAAAGGTGCCTCTGTACCTGAGTTGTTCAGTCCCCAAGTCATGCCCCCTGTTAATGAACTAGCCATGGTGAGTGTTTCCGAGCCTGTTGTCAAGAACTGTGGCATCCTTCCTCCTGTTCCTTCTGGAATCTCGGTGAGTGTCTGTGGTTCCAGAGTAGCAATTCATGATCTAAAAAGTGAAGAGACTGTGTTTGAGTTTACTGGGGACCATGTTTTGCCTGCAAAACCTGTGCTCAGTGAGTTAAAAGTTAAATGAGCAAATCATGAACCCATCCTGAATATTGACAATGAGAAAATGAATGTGGCTTATAGCAATTTGGATTTTGAAACCCCAATGACTGGTTTCAGTTTCTCTCAAGATGTTGAGCATCATGGTTTTGAACTATTTAGCCCTAGCACAGCCACTGCTCTCAATCTCAATTCCGAGTCTCCCAGCAAGGAGACTAACACCTGTTTCAGACCCATTAACAATGCACTCAAAGACTATGATCTTCAGAATAAAGTTCGGGGGGACAAGCCTGCCGCCCTAGAGGCTGGGACTGGGCGTGACTTTATAAATAATCCTTCTTTGGGCAAAGATGTGAGTGTTGTTTTTGTAGCTGGACTGTCTTCCTCAGAGGCTGAAGCACGGACAGAGTCATGTGAGTCAGAAGGAACTGTGCTCTGCCCCTTAGAAAGAGTGAATGCAGACTGCATGACTTGTCTTAAAGACTTAATAAACTCAAGGACTGTTTCATGCATTGCTCCCATGCTAACCCAAGACACTAATGTTCCAGACTCATCTCCTACTCCCAGGGTGGCTGAGGCGCCGCGCGACCTTACCCACGTGCCTGAATTCCGGGTGGAGGCAGCGGTCACCCAGCCAGCACCTGTTCTAGTTCCAGCTACTAGGGTCAGGGCAGCTGTGGGTCAGCCATCTCTTGCACCCTTTTCTACATCTCGGGTGGGAGTGGCTGGCATCTGGTCTGACCCTGCATCCACTGCGGTGCCCAGGGTGAGGTCAGCCAGGGCGAAAGCTAAGCTCCACACCCATACTAAGAACCCACGGGGGAGCGCTTGCTGCCTTGCAGGCGCCTGCACCTTCTCATGTTTCTGCTGGAGGGCCTGAGGAGCCCATCCAGCCTCCTGCCACGTTAGCTGGAGGGCCTGAGGAGCCCGTCCAGCCCCACGCCAAGTCAGCTGGAGGGTCCGAGGAGCCCGTCCAGCCCCACGCCAAGTCAGCTGGAGAGCCCGAGGAGCCCGTCCAGCCTGTCGCCTCGCCTGCTGGAGGGCCGGAGGAGCCCGTCCAGTCCCACGCATTGTCTGCTGGAGAGCCTGAGGAGCCCGTCCAGTCCCATGCCTCGTCTGCTGGAGGGCCCGAGAAGCCCGTCTGGCCTCCTGCCTCGATGGGGGCCGCCAAGCCACGCTCATGACTGTCCCGTCACCGGCCACTTTCCGGGCCGTCAGCTGGGCATCATTGCCGTCCTGGACGGCCTCCTGAACTGCACCGGCCACCTGAACCATTGACCTATGGACTTCTTGTGCCCTCGACCTCCAGGGCGACCCCCTGATCTGCCTGACTTTGGACTCTTGTGCCATCGGCCTCAAGGTCGGCCACCTGAACTACTTCGCCATGAACTCCTTTTCTGCCCAGATCATGGTCGCTCTCCTGAAACAGGGTCTCGGACTCTTATGCAATTGTGTTTGGACTGAGTGCTTCGGATTCTTTGTTTTTTGTGGTTTTGTTTCAGTTCACTTTAGGGGGTTGACCAGGAAACCAGAGGTGGAGATAAACCGGAATCAGAATCAGAGATTCTGATTTATCTCAGAATTTATCTCAGAATCTAGAGAGATCAATCAGAATAAAAATCAGAATCTCTGATTTTGAAAAAGGCCAAAGCTTGGATTCGAACCCGGGTGGCTGCTCTCAGCCAGCTTATCCCAGTGAGCTAAACCGGCGCCTTTGTATATGTGAAATTTTCTTTAAACGAACTATTAAAATACTACATAGAATGTAGTTAATCTTAATCAAGTACAAAACTATTTGTTATTTTGTCGTTGCTTCATCCGTGATGGATCTACTGTCAGTGTTAAAAATAACTGCCATTAGTTAAGTTAATATTTTCAAAGGTGCAATTTTCTTTTTGTGATAGCTTCTGTGTTATAGCAACTCTAAGGAGCTAAAGTAAAAGTAAATTAAAGTATCCAGCCATCCTCATCCTACCTTTGGGTGGATGGGAGCGTGGTTCTGCAATCTCTGCGGTTATGTAAATAGAAAATTGTCTATGCCACAATGCAGTGTCACTGGATGACGGGAGTGCAGAGTGAGAATGTACGGTTCTTGTGAGGCTTAAAATGCGAAAGCACAGATGCTTTGTCATCAAAGCCAAACTGTCTGTTTAGCTGGGCTATTATTTTTTGTTCTTAATCACTGTCTACTCCTACTAAAGATTTGCAATATCTTTTACCACCTTTTGCTTTGAGAGGTGTTTTTTATTTTTGTCTTTTTACTTTATCAATTCCAATTTGAAACTTATTGTAATTTAATTTTTTAAATATGTCTTTACAGAATGCGTCAACCAAACTAACACATTTTATTATAGGTGGGTTTGACATAGTCAAAAGGCCTGTAGCAGTTGGTGTGGTTATGCTGATAATTTATTTACTAGCTGTTACTGGCAGTTTGGTCAATATCCTCTTCATTGTTTCTGACAAGCAGTTACATAAACCAATGTATCTTCTGATTTGCAATCTTGCTGTTGTTGACATACTGTATACCTCTAGTGCCACTCCAACAATGATCGGAGTTCTTCTTGCTGGTGTTAATACCATATCATATGTGGAGTGTTTAATTCAAATGTGTGTTTTCCAGCTGGGATCAACAATGGAGATGTTTTCTTTAACAATTATGGCATTTGATCGATTAATAGCTATAATTTATCCTCTTCGGTACCATAGTTATTTAACAAATACACGTATAATGGTACTTACATACATTCTGTGGATTGTTGCCTCTGGTTTTGTGGCTCCTTTACTTGCAATAGTTGTCCCTCTCCCTCACTGCACCTTGAGGCTTAGGTACACTTTCTGTGATGCTGCTGCTGTATTACGAACCCTTTGTGTTGACCCAGAGAAATATTTCAATCAAGGTGCCAGTAGGTTATTTTTTCTGTTATTTTTCACATTCGTTTTCATTTGTCTTTCATACTGTGGGATCTTGTTTTTTGTGAAATTATCATCAAATAACGACAGAATGAAAATGGGAAGCACTCTTGTGAGTCACTTGATTTGTGTAATATGTTTATACTGTCCCATTTTTTTACATGCTATTTTGACCAGGTTTGGTGTGGTATTAACTCTTGAAGAACGCCAAGGTTTATCAATTGGCACCATCCTCGGTCCATCTCTTGTAAATCCTTTTGTGTATTTTCTTAGGACAAAGGAAATTAAAAGTAAGATTTTTAAGATACTTAGAAAGGCTAACACAGCTCGTTAGAGTCTTGTGAACTGTGAGTACACTTACTTTTAAAATGGGCAGAAATGTTAGAATATTCATATGCATTTTTTAAACTTTGTCCTGGTCAGATTTGTGAAATTTGAGTCCTATTTATGTGAGAAGAATCAACCTGTAAATCATTACACTTACAGTCGTATTTAAAAAGTAGATTGAAGATTATTTTCTTACACAACAAAATTTTGAAAGACAAAATATTCCAATTCACTGTGGCACATTTGAGTTTTGGATTAAATGCACTGACAGCTCAAAGAGCTTACGATTCAAGTAGTGAACAGGCAATTTCTCTCATTGATTCTTTATCATGATTATTTGTTGTTGTTTGTGAGCAACACTGTTCGACACTAACAATTTATGAAGTAATTACTGTGTTATTTTGAACCAAAATAATGTTTGTCATTAAATTCCGGAATACCTGAGAAGAAAAGGTTCAATTGTTTGTTTTGTTTTGTTTTGTTTTTTGTAAGTGGGTGAATGACAACATTCTTAAAATATAGGGAATTGACCAGATAACAAGCAAGCAAGCAATTTATTTATATAGCACTTTCAGATCAGCCCCCAGCTGAACACAAAGTGTTGTACACTTGACATACCAGAAATGATACATTGAACATGTTAAAAAATAAGAAATAAAAAAATAATATAAAATAATTTATTTTTAAAAAAATAAGATGATTATTAAAATGACATTTAAAATAATAAAATTAGCACAAATAGCAAAAACAATAATAAAATAGTATAAAAATGATGAAGAGAATAACATTTAAAACAATAAAAGCAGGGTCAGACTGTGTCATAAGCCAAGGAATAAAAATGGGTTTTAAGACGTGTTTTAAAAGTGGACAGTGAAGGGGCCTCTCTAATGTGACAGGAAAGATTGTTCCACAGATTAGGAGCAGCAATAGAGAAGGCCCTGTCCCCTCTGAGCTTTCTCTTGGACCTGGGTACCTCCAGGAGCAGCTCGTCAGCTGACCTGCGAGACCTGGGGGGTGAGTGAGGATGTAGAAGCTCAGAGAGGTAAGTTGGGGCAAGACCGTTTAAACATTTAAAAACAAACATGAGAATTTTAAAACGAACTCTAAGATATACAGGCAGCCAATGGAGTGAAGCCGGGATGGGAGTTATGTGCTCTCTTTTACGAGTTCTGGTTAAAAGTCGTGCAGCAGCATTTTGGACCAGCTGCAGACGAGAGAGAAGATGCTGACTAACTCCAAAATACAGTGCATTACAGTAATCTAAAATGACGAACGAAATAAAAGCATGGATTACCGTTTCAAGATGCGGCCTGGATAAAATAGGTCTTATCTTTGCCAAGTGCCTTAAATGATAAAAACTGGACTTGACAGTAGCCCTAATTTGACCGTCTAATTTAAAATCACTGTCCATCTTAAAACCCAGGTTTGTAACAGATTTAAAAAACTCTGCCAGGGGTCCCAAATCAATAGGGTTCACAAGGTCCACTAGGACCAAACAGAATCACCTCAGTTTTGCTTGAATTACATCTTAGAAAGTTTAGGGACATCCAAGATTTAATGTCTTCTAGACATGCTAGAAGTGGCTTAATAGAGAAGGCCTTTTTCTGCGTCAGAGGCAGATAAATCTGACAGTTTCTTCCCTCCCCATCCTCAGCTGCCTCCCTATCCCCGCTCTACCGCACCCACCCACACACGCAGGGCTTGGGGTGCAGGTATGTCACCAGGGTGCAGGGGAGGCACTCCCCCTCTGTCCCCTTCTGGCCGCCTGTGCTTCAATTTTATTCTGCAACCTAGACATCCACATTACTCACACTCTCACATAACACATACATATAGGGCCTTGGGGGTGAGCACTTTTTACAGCATCCAGAGGATGGTTGGTGTATTCCAACCCACCTCTGGCGCTGGTGCCCTACCCTCAATTTTAAATGCATATAGACACTAAGGGTTTTCGGGAGGAGCCGTGCTGCTCTCTGAGAGGAAGCAAGTACCATGCTCTCCTGAGTTTTAAATGCACTTTAGAACAGCACACAGCAACACTACATATGAGAGGGTGTAGGGAGGTTTGAGGTCTTCACTCACCCCGGTTCTGTTAGCCGTCAGGGCTGGGGGGCTGGGAGAAGGTGCTGGCCGTCAGATAGGGGTCTGGGATGCGGGGCCTCCCTGCTACTGCAGATAAGGAGGTGGTTCGCTTGCCTCCACCCCAGAGAGAAGGGTTACATCTCCTGGGTCTAGGTGCGGCTTGCCCCTCTGAGGGCGGGAGTACCTGGACCTGGGATATAGAGTATGTTTGGGGAGTGCAACTGTCTGTGCAGTGTCTATTTGTGTCTGTCTACACGTTGGGTGAGTGCCGAGTATTTGGTTGTGCATATGGGGTGGCAATGCACGTTTGTGTCCCCGTGCGCCTGTTCGTCTGTGTCTATATGTCAGGTTGGGTCTTAGACTCAACCTCTCTGGGTACATCTCAGGCCCTCCTAAGTATGGAGGCCTATCTCCCCTCACCACACTCCCTGCCGGTGGCTGATGCCCTCAGACATTGGTGTGTTGGTGGTCCTTGTCGTCTGGGGCTGGGCGCTGTTAAGGGTTCAATATTGAGGAAGGGTACAAGAGGTGATCGAAGAATAACCACACTGATCCGGCCGGGTGAAGTCAAACGATGATTTTAATACACGCGTGGGAAGATCACCACAGACAGCAATTGATATCATTAAAAACCTTTAAGAGTGCTGACTCCGTGCTATGAAAGTTTTTAAAACCTGATTGGAAGACCTCTAAGATACCATTCTCATTTTAAAAAATCCATCAATCGGCAGTGTACAATTTTCTCTAAGATTTTAGACGTAAAAGAAAACTTGGAGATAGGCCTGTAGTTAGCCAATACAGTGTGGTCCCTGGCAGGTTTCTAATGCAAGGGTTGTACTACTGCATGCCTAAAATTAGCAGGGACTACACCAGTTATTAAACTGCTGTTTATAACAGTAAGAACAGCCTGGCCTATGCTAGGAAAAATATTCTTAAAAAATTGTGGTGGGACAGGATCATTTGGGAAACCAGAGGGCCTCAAGTGGCTGACGACATCCTCTAAATAAGAAAGCGTCACAGGCTCAAACTGGTTAAAACAGCAGAGCAAGGGATCAAGACAGAGGGGTCAGACTCAGGGGAAGAAATGAGAGCCCGCGTGGTTACAACCTTCTCAATGAAAAAACACATAAAATCATTAGACAGTTTATGAGAGGCTTCCAAACAGCCACTTTGTGGAGCATTTAAGACTGAGTCAATAGATTTAAATAACACACGTGGATTGTGACTGTTGGAGGAAATGATCTTAGAGAAATATTTTCTCTTAGCCTCTTTGACTGTATCCTGATAGAGGCGCCAGCAGTCCTTTAGGATTTGAAGAGACACCTGCAGTTTGTCCCTCTTCCATCTGCGTTCAGCTCTACGACACTCCCTCCTCACAGCCCGAGTGGCGTCATTAAGATAAGATAACTCTTTATTGTCATTGCACAGTCATACATACTGTAGTACAATAGTACAATGAAATTGGAAAACTGTCCTACGTCGGCACTACATGTAACACAACACGACACATCACAACGCAACACAAACAACACAACACAGTATAATAACTTAGTAATAAAAAGAAGAATAAGTGTATTTGTATTGCACACTGTTATTATTGCACATTAATTATTATTGCACCTTGTTATAAATATAAATATTATTATTATTATTATTATTATTATTATTACTATTACTATGGTTTTTACCGTTGTTAACCCCCCCAAAAAAAGTCCAGGTAGGTAGCCAGTTAGGTCAGCTATTTGCCTTGATCAGGGCTATTGCCTTGTTGTAAAAGCTGTCCTTGAGTCTATTTGTTCGGGACCTCAGCAGCCTGAACCTCCTGCCAGACGGCAGCAGCTTGAACACCCCGTGTCTTGGGTGTGTACCGTCCCGTAGGATACTGCGTGCCCTCTTGAGACAGCGAGTGCTGTACAGGTCCTTCAGGGAGGGAAGAGGATGTCCAATGATTTTTTGGGCCATATTAATGACCCTCTGGAGTTCCTTTCTCTGTGCTGTGGTGCAGCTGGAGAACCACACACCGATGTAATATGTCAGCACACTTTCAATGGAGCAACGGTCCATTTTTCTGAGGATTCTCAGAAAGTGGAGACGCTGTTGGGCCTTCTTTAAAAAACTGCAGAGGTGTTAGAGCTCCATTGGAGGTCTGTGTCTATGTGCACACCCAGAAACTTGAAACTAGAGACCCTTTCCACACACTCCCCGTTGATGCTGACAGGCTGCAGCTCAGACTTCCTCCTTCTGAAATCAACTACCAGTTCTTTTGTCTTGTTGGTATTGAGGTCCAGGTTGTTATCTACACACCAATCTGACAGCCTCTGAACTTCAGCTCTGTACGCCGTCTCATCTCCCCCAGAGATGAGCCCCACCACGGTGGTATCATCTGCAAACTTGATGACTGCGTTGTCTGGGTGGGAACTAACACAGTCATGTGTGTACAGAGTGTACAGTAGGGGACTCAGTACACAGCCTTGTGGAGAGCCGGTGTTAAGGCTGACGGCTGAGGAAAGATGAGGCCCCACTCTAACTCTCTGTACAATGTCTGAGAGGAAGTCTCTGATCCAGCGGCAGGTGGTAGAAGGAAGTCCAATTTCCAGCAGTTTAACTATTAGTCTGTCCGGGAGTATCGTATTCTTCAGTTGATCTGTTAGCTCTGTATGCGAACTGGAGCGGGTCGAGGTTGGGTGGCAAGCAGGACATGATGTGACGTCGGACCAGTTTCTCGAAGCACTTCATTATAACACGTGTTAGAGCAAATGGTCGGTAGTTGTTGAGGCTGCTAATGTTAGTACACTTTGGCAGTGGGACAATTGTGGCTGACTTTAGGCACAGTGGGATGCAGGACTGGGACAGTTAAGTGTTGAAGATCTTAGTGAAGACCCCAGGCAGCTGGTCTGCACACTCTTTAAGGACCCTTGCGGTTACCCCATCTGGTCCGGCGGCCTTCCTGGGGTTCACTGCCCTCAGTGTGCGCCTCACCTCATATTCCTGCACTATGAGGCTTGGGCTGCTGCTGCTGTCCGATGTTTTTGCTGCTGCTGCCTCTGGTCCCTTCACCTCAAAGCGTGCGAAGACGTGGTTCAGCTCCTCCGCAAGCGCCGCGTTACCCTCAGTCAACGTGGTATTGCAAGGTTTGTAGTTAGTTAAGTGCTGAACTCCCTGCCATACCTGTCATGAGCTGTTGTTGCTGAAGTGGTCTTCGATCCTTCTCTTGTACGCTGCCATGGCTTCTCTGATGCCTCTTTTCAACTCAGATCTGGCTGCACTGTAATGCATACCATCACCGGATCTAAAAGCGGCGTCACGTTGCTTCAGCAAGGGTCAGTTTTAGCCTTGGGCTTCCTGGTTTTTAATGGTGCCACAGAGTCCAGAATAGTAAGGCAAGAATATTGAAACCAGGAGCTGAGGTCCTCTGTGTCCAAGGGAGTACGATCGGTGGGGATAGACAGCTGGCTAAAAGAAGCAGAGAACTGGGCAGCAGTGGAAGGGTTAATAATCCGACAGCGGAAAACAGGAGTGCTGGTTTGAACTGTAGTGCGTGAAAACACAGCATCAAAAAATACAGCCATATGGTCAGAGAAAGCAGTGTCGGTCACTTCCACGTTAGACACAGGTAGACTGTGTGACAAGACCAGGTCTAGTGTGTGTCTGTGTTCATGTGTGGGACCAGGTATGGACTGGACCAGATTAAAAGAGTCAATGAGACTTACAAACTCCTTCACCAGAAGTTTATCAGGGCAGCAGACATGGATATTAAAATCTCCCACAATAAGAAAATGATCGTAGTTGGGCATAATCCCAGCTAGAAATTCTGAAAAGTCATTTATGAAATTCTTATTGTATTTAGGGGGGCGATAAATAACAGCAAAGAGCACAGAGTTAGAGCGATTAACTTCAAAACACGTGAGCTCAAAGCTGGAAAACGAGGGCTGTAAAAAACACTGTTTACATTTAAAATCCTTTTTAAAAACAACCGCCGTACTTCCTCCTCTGCCTGATGTCCTTGGTGTGTTAAAATAGGAACAACCCGCTGGTAAAAGTTCAGATAAAATACTGGACTCACCAGTGTTAAGCCAAGTCTCCGTGACACACATGAAGTCTAGTTTCCAGGAGGTGAATAACTCATTCAGAATAAAAGATTTGTTCACCAGCGATCTGGCGTTCACCAGCCCAATCCTGACAGGATCCGGGGATGAGGTATGAGCCTCAGCAGGGAGCCCGACACAGTGGCCTCAGATTGTGGAGGTTCGCCCGGCGTACATTGAGCTGAGGAGGACAGGGGTCACGGAGGAGCGGCGCGTCATCCTGGCAGACCACGGTGATGAGGCAGGAATCCACAGGGTCCAGGAAACGTCAGTGCACAAAAACTCCAGGAAATAATCTATGTATTCCTTTGACCATAGTGGGATGGTGCGCCAAAGAGATCTTGAGTTTAACCAGCCCACCACTGCGCCTACCCCGACGTCTACCCCGAGGTAGCATGACAGCACGGCATAGGCAAGTCGGGATATGTGACAGCAGCGGACAGTAGGAATTCTGTCCTCCGTTAGAAAAAGCTGTATTTTGTCCAGAACTTCGGACGTTCAGAAGCGATTGGCAATCGTACACCAGTAACGACCTGATTTCTTTAGTGACACATGACAGGAGCAATATAAAAACAAAGAAAACTGACAGCGATAGACGAGCAGCCAGGTACACCGGCGCCATCTTGTATCGTCAGTATCAGTAGTAACAGTGCGAGAATTATAGTGAGCACACATGGACTGAAGGGAATTTTTAAACAAAGATAAAGATAAAATGTGAAGAGAAATGGGATCTTTTTATTGATTCCACTACTTTGATCAGCTCAGATAAAAATGTTTCTTAAATAACAAGCTCAGCTGGGGTAGGAACAGATAGCAAAATGACAGTTGCCAAAAGGAGAAATATGAATTTTCTTTAAAAAAAAAAAAAAGTAATAAAAAAAGTACAAATATTTTCATCTTCGAATGTGGCAAGTTTTACTTATGGGCAGTCACCATTTAAGGTTGCACAGTTTGCATATAAACAACTGAACATTGTCTGGTGATACCTATTCTGTAATTTCAATAGCTTACAATAGATAGCTCATGCAGAATCAGGACATCTCAATCTGCTCTTCATCATTGCATAAGCCATTTATTTTTTCATGCTTTCTAAAGTCTATACAACAAACACAAAAAAGAAGCTTTTATTTTCAATGACATCATTGCTATCAATAAATAGGACTTTGTGCTTCTTACTCAAACATGGCTCGATGACACGGGCAACACAAAGCTGATTGCAACATCACCTACTAACTAGTGGTGTGCGGATCGATACTGAAATATCGATTCTTCCGATACCAGCAATTTATGTTCTAGAATCGATTCTCATATTATAATATCGAGATTTTAGTACTCTGGGGTAAATTTGTAGTTTTTCCATTAAAATGAACGCAGTGGAAAGAAACTATACCATTCGGATCGTCTAATTTGGAAGGAACTACTTCCTCTTACGCCTTTCATAGTCATATGCGAAATACGGCTGTATAAATGTGTCGCAGCCCCTGGCCTGCACACTCACAACAATGGCTGAGCGCAAACAGAGTCATGTGTGGACGCGTTTTACCTCCACAAACAGCCTAGACGCGGTTTGTGATATATGTGGCAAGACATTGAGGTGTTGTGGCAATACCACTGACCTCGTCAAACACCTCGGAGTAAATCACATCACAGAATATGATGAGCTTATATTGAGGCGAACTGAAGAGGAGGACAGGGACACAGACGTCTCTCGCAGAGTCCTTTAGTGCTGCAGGCAGGCAACATGCTCAAATAGTGCACAACTTCAGTTTTCTTTTTATTTCTATATGATTATTCTGCATTATTAAGCAATAAAAACAAGTTGTCTGATGTCCTCTAATCATTATGAAGCAATATGGTTATGTTATTATTACAATTATATAATAAAATTATATATTGTATTATGAAATGCAATGAAACATTAAGTTTTTGTACAGAGTATCGGTATCGGATCAGTATCGCCGATACCACCCTGGATTTTACTTGGTATCGGATCGGAAAGGAAATCAGTGGTATCGCACATCACTACTACTAACTATGGTTTTGAACTTTGCACCAATACAAACAGGAGAGTGTTAACGTCTATAGAATGAACAGACCAAGTGTAGAGGTGGGGAACCCAAAAAGAGACTATTGGAGACAGGATAATCTTAACAACAGGCAAGCCATTTATTTGGCTGATCCCAATACCAAAAACTCAACATGGAATGGAAAAAGAAACTAAACCTTTCAAATTGCCAGAACTAAACTAAGCAAAAACATTGGAGACACAGAGAGCTAGGAAACACTGGGGAGAATACACTGACAATCTGACAGAGGACAAAGTGAGACTGTCACAATAATTACACAGGGGGGGTGATTAAGGAAGTGAAGGCAGCTGGGA
The DNA here is from genome assembly GCF_041146795.1 of Maylandia zebra. Lineage (NCBI taxonomy): Eukaryota > Metazoa > Chordata > Actinopteri > Cichliformes > Cichlidae > Maylandia > Maylandia zebra. Next base: position 30,627,792 of record NC_135180.1, read on the forward strand.
AACACAGCAGGGACAAATTAGACGTAATGAGACAGGGGAAGCAAAACTGAACATAAAGCACGAGAGACTATCAAGATAGAACAAGAAAAACACAGGAAACTAAAACAAGGAGTAAAACACAGAAACTTAGAGAAGTGAAAACAGTAACTATTTATTTATTTATTTTTTATTTATTTATTTATTTTTTTGCCTGTCCCATTTGGTTCTTTAGCCATCAGAATTGTTGTCTGAAGACCAACAAGGATACCCAATGGATTTACTTTGCCAAATGGATCATCGTGGCATTGCCGTATTGGTCCATTTGGTCGATCTTTGTTTTTATTATTTATTATATTTTATTTTCAGATGTTACAGACGGGACAGACATGAGTGAGGGATAGGAAAGGGAGAAAAAAAGAGGAAGGAAAGGAAAAACAGAAGGGGAGAGGGACAGTGAGAAAGGGGGGGAGAAAAAAAAAAAAAATCTCCTGGATCACCTGTTGAGAGAAAAATAGAAAACAAGCAAAAAAAACAAAGCAACATACTAAACACAACACCATCGCATTAATCTAGCTAAGTGTAAACAGCAGTAAATACTAAATATTCAATGTTGTTGTGCAGCACGCAGGACAGATGTGCTTCGAAGTAGCGGCCAAGAAAGGTGTAATTTGGGTCTACGAGCAGTGAACACCCGTGTGCATACCTGTGTGGATCAGCGCACTTGTATTCCAAAGGTTTCTCCATGTAACGATCTGCTAGGGAGTGTGGGGGGGCCACAGCCCCGTCCTCCAGGGTGTGAAGCAGGTATGGAGGAGATCAAAACTCCAGACATCCAGAGGCCCCCAGAACACAAGAGACCATGGAAGACCAACAGAGGGGCAGCCGCGCCACTGTTCCAGTAAGAGCTGAGGAGAGTCCCAGATGAGGGTTCACTCAGCAGCCGCGGAGCAGAAGCCAGGGGGAGTTGCAGTGACGCGCCCATGAGCTCCGCCGGCCCCCAGCTGTAGCTGAGTGACCGAGCCCCAGGCCGAGAGGCCGGGGGCACCCCACCTCCGAAGGGGCCCGAGCGAGCCCCAGGCTCCAGGCCCCGATAAGCGGCCGCCAAGGAGTGAGCCGGTGTGTACCTGGACGCCCACCCCCAGACACAAAGAACCACCAACGCACCGACACCTGAGGGAGTCCGCCACCGGCAGGGGAAGTGGTGGTGGGTGGAGATAGGCCTCCAAACCTTGGAGGGCCTGAGGTGTCCCCAGAAAGAGAAAACAGTAACTAAATACAAAGAGAAGACTGACATGGGAGACAAAAATAACAAAACACAAGAGGATGGGCAACACTGAAAATACAAAACTTTGAGATAACTAAAAACTGAATGGTAGAGTAAACATACTAAGAATACACAAGCGCAATACAAACATTCAACAAATCAAGAATCAGCACAGAATATACAAAACCACTAAAAAGCCCCCAAATTCTAAAACATTAGGTAAAATGACCGACTTGTATGACAATGTGGTGGTGGGATTGCTATGATATAAAAAACATATAATTGCAAGTCTTTGCTTTTTGACAGCTATTTTACTGTTGCATTTTAAAGTTTAGTAATTAATTCTGTATATCCTCCTGAATTAGTAATCACTATATATCATCCTCTTAGACTGAGACATGGCTTCCTCTAAGAATTAGGTTGTTACTTGTCATTTTTTTATTATTAGTTTTTGTTTTATTAGTTTTTAGCATTAGCTTTGATTTGTCTGAGAATTACTTTGAACTACCCTAATCAAAATGAAAGATGTTATAAAAACAAATTAAGCTGTAAGCTAGGTTGTAATTTGTGATTTATAATAATTATGGGAGATCAGAGCAATATAGCTGCTGAGGTATGGTCTGAAAATTATTAGTTCATTGTTTCACATGTGGTAAATGGCAGATATATAACCACCAACTTTACAAATAGTAGACAACCTGCTGTACCTCCTGTGCTATAGAAACTCTTTAAGAGCCAAAGTAAAAAGTACATAAAAGCATCCAGCCATCGTCATCCCACCTTTGAGGGGATGGCAGTATGTTTCTGCAATCTCTAAGGATATGTAAATAGAAGATCGTCCATCCCTACATGAGGTGTCACTGGATGTCATTGGATGCCGAGTGAAAATGTACTGTTCTTGTGAAGCTTAAAATGTGAAAGCACAGGTGTTTTGTTGTTAACCCCAAACTATCTGTGTTTAGCTGGGTTATTATTTTTTGTTCTTAACCACTGTCTATTGCTGCTAAAGATTTGAAATATCTCTAACCACCTTTTGTTTGAGGAGTTTTTGTTTTTTTTTCCTTTTTGTCTTATTACGTTATCAACTGAAATGTGGAACTTATTGTAATTTAATATTTGTTAAATATGTCTTTACAGAATGCTTCAGTCAAACTAACTTATTTTATTATAGGTGGCTTTGACACAGTCAAAAGGCCTGTAGCAGTTGGTGTGGTTATGCTGATAACTTACAGTGGGGCAAAAAAGTATTTAGTCAGCCACCGATTGTGCAAGTTCCCCCACTTAAAATGATGACAGAGGTCAGTAATTTGCACCAGAGGTACACTTCAACTGTGAGAGACAGAATGTGAAAAAAAAATCCATGAATTCACATGGTAGGATTTGTAAAGAATTTATTCGTAAATTAGGGTGGAAAATAAGTATTTGGTCACCTCAAACAAGGAAAATCTCTGGCTCTCACAGACCTGTAACGTCTTCTGTAAGAAGCTTTTCTGTCCCCCACTCGTTACCTGTATGAATGGCACCTGTTTGAACTCATCATCTGTATAAAAGACACCTGTCCACAGCCTCAAACAGTCAGACTCCAAACTCCGCCATGGCCAAGACCAAAGAGCTTTCGAAGGACACCAGGAAAAGTATTGTAGACCTGCACCAGACTGGGAAGAGTGAATCTACAATAGGCAAGCAGCTTGGTGTGAAAAAATCAACTGTGGGAGCAATCATCAGAAAATGGAAGACATACAAGACCACTGATAATCTCCCTCGATCTGGGGCTCCACGCAAGATCTCATCCCGTGGGGTCAAAATGATCATGAGAACGGTGAGCAAAGATCCCAGAACCACACGGGGGGACCTGGTGAATGACCTGCAGAAAGCTGGGACCAAAGTAACAAAGGTCACCATCAGTAACACACTACAACGGCAGGGAATCAAATCCCGCAGTGCCAGACGTGTTCCGCTGCTGAAGCCAGTGCATGTCCAGGCCCGTCTGAAGTTTGCCAGAGAGCACATGGATGATACAGCAGAGGATTGGGAGAATGTCATGTGGTCAGATGAAACCAAAGTAGAACTTTTTGGTATAAACTCAACTCGTCGTGTTTGGAGGAAGAAGAATACTGAGTTGCATCCCAAGAACACCATACCTACTGTGAAGCATGGGGGTGGAAACATCATGCTATGGGGCTGTTTTTCTGCCAAGGGGACAGGACGACTGATCCGTGTTAAGGACAGAATGAATGGGGCCATGTATCGTGAGATTTTGAGCCAAAACCTCCTTCCATCAGTGAGAACTTTGAAGATGAAACGAGGCTGGGTCTTCCAACATGACAATGATCCAAAACACACCGCCCGGGCAACAAAGGAGTGGCTCCGTAAGAAGCATTTGAAAGTCCTGGAGTGGCCTAGCCAGTCTCCAGACCTCAACCCCATAGAAAATCTGTGGCGGGAGTTGAAAGTCCGTGTTGCTCGGCGACAGCCCCAAAACATCACTGCTCTCGAGAAGATCTGCATGGAGGAATGGGCCAAAATACCAGCTACTGTGTGTGCAAACCTGGTAAAGACCTATAGTAAACGTTTGACCTCTGTTATTGCCAACAAAGGTTATGTTACAAAGTATTGAGTTGTATTTTTGTTATTGACCAAATACTTATTTTCCACCCTGATTTATGAATAAATTCTTTACAAATCCTACTATGTGAATTCATGGATTTTTTTTTCACGTTCTGTCTCTCACAGTTGAAGTGTACCTCTGGTGCAAATTACTGACCTCTGTCATCATTTTAAGTGGGGGAACTTGCACAATCGGTGGCTGACTAAATACTTTTTTGCCCCACTGTATTTACTAGCTGTTACTGGCAGTTTGGTCAATATCCTCTTCATTGTTTCTGACAAGCAGTTACATAAACCAATGTATCTTCCGTTTTGCTATCTTGCTGTTGTTGACATATTGTATACCTCTAGTGCCGCTCCAACAATGATCGGGGTTCTTCTTACTGGTGTTAATACCATATCATATGTGGAGTGTTTAATTCAAATGTGTGTTTTCCAGCTGGGATCAACAATGGAGATGTTTTCTTTAACAATTATGGCATTTGATCGATTAATAGCTATAATTTATCCTCTTCGGTACCATAGTTATTTAACAAATACACGTATATTGGTACTTACATACATTCTGTGGATTGTTGCCTCTAATTTAGTGGCTGTTTCACCTGCAACAGTTGTCCCTCTCCCTCACTCCACCTTGAGGCTTAGGTACACTTTCTGTGACTATGCTGCTGGATTACGAACCACTTTGTGTTGACCCAGAGAAATATTTCAATGAAGGTGCCAGTAGGTTATTTTTTCTGTTATTTTTCACATTCACTTTCATTTGTCTTTCATACTGTGTGATCTTGTTTTTTGTGAAATTATCATCAAATAATGACAGAATGAAATTGGGAAGCACTCTTGTGAGTCACCTGATTTGTGTAGTATGTTTATTGTCATGGTCCTGGGTTGCTGATCCAGCGCTTTAAGTTTATCATTATCATTTTTCTAGTTTATTCTGATTTTGTATTTGTTCTTAGGGTTTGAGTTGTGTGTTTCTATCATCCCTACCTGTGCCTCTCCTCTGTGTTCTGTTCGTGTCCTCAGTTGGTAGTGTAAAACAGTCTGTGAGTTTCCTGTTTTACTTTGTAGGTTTGTGTCTTGTTATGTCCATTAGTTCAGCGGTCTCCAACCTTTTTTGCGCCACGGACCGGTTTATGCCCGACAATATTTTCACGGACCGGCCTTTAATGTGTCGCGGATAAATCCAACAAAATAAAACTAGTACCGGTACCGAAAAAAAGAAGATTTATTCCTAACACATGTGAAAAGACCCAGGAAAACCGAGTTAACAATCAAAACGATAACAAAATAACGCTGAAAACCGATAAAAACTCTGAAAACCATACATTTCACACCTGAGCCTCAACTCTCGCGGACTTGCACCAAACGACTCACGGACCAGTAGGGGAGAGTGAGGTAAGATGAGCCACTTTTTACTCATGTTGCCCTGGATGTGAGAAAAAAATGGCGCTCCTCCGGGACTCATCCGCCCAAGGGAAATACGCCACCCTCAAAGAGCTGCTTCTTCGGCGCTATGCCCTCTCCGATGCTGAACGAGCCGAAAAGCTCCTCAACCTGTCAGGCTTGGGTGGCGGTACCGCGCTCGAGCTCATGGAGAAAATGCTATCGTTGCTCGGGCCAGATGACGGTGGTTTCCTCTTCGCCCACCTCTTCCTCCACCAACTACCGGCCGCCGTGAGAGCTGTCCTCCGCTTCTGCCTGCGAAGGATTATCGCTCCCTGGCTGAAGAAGCGGATCGCATTCTCCTGGCTAGCCGCACTTTCGATGTTCACGCCCTGGCTACGGACTCGCCAGCGGCACCTTCCACGCCTCCACCTGCCTCCCCCGGAGCATCTGCCCCCTTGCTGACGGCAGGGACTGCTACACGCCGGCACCGTGGAAAGAGCATCTGTTTCTACCATCAGCGTTTTGGCAACAGAGCGCATCGCTGCCTGCCACCTTGCGCTTTCACGGCCCAGGGAAACGGACCCGCCAGAGCACCGTAGCAGCCGCGACCGCTGGCAATAGAGAAAGGCTGCTCTTCATAGAGGACTTGCACTCCGGGAGACGTTTTCTCGTGGACTCCGGCTCCCAGAAGAGCCTCCTTCCCCCTACCGCTGCCGACGGACTAGCAGCGAACTGTGGGCCGCAGCTCATTACAGCTAATGGCTCTCCCATCAAAACGTTTGGGGAAAGGTTGGTGACTGTTTGTTTTCATGGCCGGGATTTCCAGTGGAACTTTGTTGTTGCCGCTAGCTCTGTACCTATTTTAGGTGCTGATTTCCTGTGTGCTCATGGACTGCTTGTCGATGTTGCTAACAGACATTTAATCGATGCTCTCTCATTTTCTTAGCTACCCTGTTTTACTCGGGCCGCCGAGCCCCTGATTCGGACTAATGTAGTGACCTCCGGGGATGGTTTTCAGCGTTTGCTTTTAGAGTTTCCATCGCTGTCTGTCCCTAATTTCTCTAGCATGGTAATGAAGCATGGGGTTGAGCATTATATTCCCACGGTTGGGCCCCCGGTGTTCGCGCGCAAGCGCCGCCTCGACTCCGCGAATCTGTCCGTCGCTCGGGAAGAGTTTGCAGCCATGGAGCGCCTTGGCATTGTACAGCGTTCGAACAGTGCATGGGCCTCTCCGCTTCACATGGTGCCCAAATCGGATGGTCGGTGGCGGCCATGCGGAGATTTCCGCCGTTTAAATAATGCCATGGAGAATGACCGTTACCCCATCCCCCACATTCAGGATTTTTCTGCCAATCTCGCCGGAACGTCGATTTTTTCTAAAATTGACTTGGTGCGGGGGTATCACCAGGTTCCTGTGCGCGCCGAAGACGTTCCTAAAACCGCTGTCATTACCCCCTTCGGCTTGTTCGAGTTTTTGCGCATGCCGTTTGACCTGAAAGGTGTTGCCCAGACCTTTCAGCGGCTGATGGACACCGTTTTGCGTGGGCTCCTGTTCATTTTTGTTTATCTGGATGATATATTGGTGGCCAGCTGCTCAGCGAGCCAGCACGAGTCCTGTTGTGATATTTTGATACTACGGTTAGCATTTACAGGATATTGTTTTGTAGTAATATTATACAGGAGATGTAAGATGAGCCACTTTTTACTCATGTTGCCCTGGATGTGAGAAAAAAATAACACAGAAATAGAATGATAACATATTCCTTTATTTCAGGATGTCTCCTTTCAAATGTAATGATCAGAATCTATGTCTGATGACGCTGCCCAAAATAATGACCTATTAAAAAAAAATGCTCCTTTGGCTCAACTTGCCCCAGATTAGGGGTAAATTGAACCTAGTCAGTGGGTAAACTGAGCCATCTTGGGGCAAACTGACCATGTAGTTTTTAAAATGTAAAACTGATCATATTGTGAAAACAAACCATTTTAACAGTTGTAAACCTGTGAGAACAAACCTGGAAACTGGTGGTTTCTAAACAAACCACCAGTTCAAAACCATTTATTCAAAAGAACTATTCAATATTCCAATGATCAAGGTTGCAGGGGAATATGAACTGTTGCTCCCTCCTTGCAGTTCCTCCAGCCTGTTGAGGTTGAGGTAGCTTCTTCAGCACATCCTTGCGTGGGAAAGATGCCTCATCATTTTCCTTGAACACAAACGTGGGTTTCTTACTGCTAGTGATCCCTCGGATTCTTCTGAGAAATCTGGCACTCACTTCGTTATCTGCAAAGCTGTCAACCAGGCCAATGTAATGGTGGCTCCTGGATTTGGATGCAAATCTTACGATGACAAAGTCACCAACTACCAGGTCTGAGACATCTGGTTCACTTCTTTCATCGCTGGAACTCTCATACTCAGAAGTGTCTTCAAATGGGATGGGAACATCACTCTCCTCAGAGCTGCTTTCCACTGCAATTTTTGTCTGGGTTTGTTTCCTCTTCCACATTCCTTGCTTTTTGTGGATTATTTCTTTTTTGCCTTTCAGTTTATTTGTCCTTTCTTCATGGGCTCTCTCAATTGCCTGCTTTTCAGGTGTATCAGTCAGGATTCGTGTCTTCACACGCTTTCGATTTGTTTGTTTCCTGGGCTGCTGACTTTTGGGGAAGGGTAGAATATCAGTGGGAGACACATATCGAGCATGGTTGGGGTCACTTCGTGAACCACATGCATGTACAGGGTCTGGTGAAGGTAGCTCAGCAGAAAGAGAGGCTGAAACCACAGGTGCAACACCTTCAGCGGCAGGCTGCTGCTCCAGGTTGGGCCTGTCTGACACCATGGATGGCTCAAACTCTGCATCAGAGAAGATATCTCTGTTGTAAGGGAAAATCCCAGTGGCTCTAAATCCCGAGGAGATATTTCGTGGTGTCATTGCTGACATGAAAGCATCATTCACACAACCAGCAATTTGGTATATTCTGGCAGTTTTGCCTGGGTTGGACCTCATCGGAGCCCACTTGTTTTTTTCCTTTTTCTGCCACTACCTGCTTTGGTGTCTGTACTGTTGTTACACCTGTTTCGTCAACATTAAAAATCATGTTTGGGGGGAATTTATACCTGTCAAACAAAAAAAGAGCAATGATGATTAGTTAAATTTTTAAGTAATGCAAAAAATGTTAGCTGAGAGTACGCATATTTATTCACTTAACTGTTGTTTGTAGTTGTCATAAATAGTTATTAATGTTTTCAATTAGATAACTTCTGTTACCTGTCGATCACTTTAGCCAGATTGTCAAAGAACTCCCCAACTGTAGTCTTATTGAAGGCTGTAGCTCTTCCCAAAGATGTTGCCTCAGGCATACGGCAAGAGAGATGGTGGCGTGCCAAAAAATTCTTGAACCATTCTTTACCTAAAAAATGTAATGGTAAAGTAATAAACTACACAAAATACATTAGTCTGTGCCAACCTACTGAAATGTTGTTTCTTGCACTTCCTACCAGCTAAACCTTTCTCTGTCCAGTTGCTGGGAGTAGGAATGTTGTTTCTGCCTGCCAATTCTAATGCCAGTTCACGGCATTTCTTTGGGGAAATGCCATGGAACTGCTCTGCAAGCTTCTCGATATGCTCTGATAGCTCCTTCTCCACCTCCTCAGAGAAGACTCTCTTTGCTGAAGCTGTTCCACTATAGCCAACCGATTTGACCTCCTGTGTGTCCCTCTTTTTAATATATCTCCTGAGTGTTGACCTGTCAATTTGTCTTTCTTTAGCCACTGATCTTATGGACTTTCCTCCCTTGACTTCACTCGCTGCCCTTTCAATCTCCTCCAGGGGTGTTGAGCCCCAGCTGGTCTTCCGTCTGTAGGTCCTTGGCATGATATCTTTTCTATAATAGTTAACATATGACAAATACAACAAAAGGGTTCAGTATACTGAACTAAAATACTATTTAATAAGTCAGAGCCTTAAATAAATTTCAGTGCCTTATGGTGGGGTAGGTTGAACCATTGGATCAATTTACCCCATAGCCTTTGGCTCACTTTGCCCCATAGCCACCATTTTGAAAAAAACGGGCTAGCTTAGCAATTTAGGCTAATCTTTAGAAAACTTCTTCAGATGATATTATATTTTAGAAACCCACCAACATGTATAATATATCATCTTAGACACAGATACATTTGTTTTAATATTACAGTCAATTTACCTGATAGGCAGAAATTTTACTTTGACAAGCAAAAAACATTTTTTTGTGTAATACAGACTTACCCCTTCTCCAATGTGCTCCTCTTTAATATAGCAGGATGGAAATGATGAGTGCTTCCTGGATTTATGGTCACATGACAAAACATGTACACAGTTACCTAGATACAAGGGGTGGTTCAACTTACCCACTGGCTCATCTTACCTCACTCTCCCCTACCGGTCCGAGGCCCGGGGGTTTGGGACCACTGGATAAGTTCCGGCTGTGTCCCCGCCTGTCTGCCATTTCCTAATTACCTGGTGTGTGTATTTATACTGCGTGTCTGCCTGTGCTCCTCGTGGCATCGTCTGTGTTTCTCTGTGAATTGTTCGTGTACTTAACGTTATTCCGTGTTTCTCCGTGTCTCTCTGCTCCTCGCTCCGTGTCCTCCTTTTGCATTAGTTTTCCCAGTTTAGGGTTTTGTTCAGTTCTGCTCACACTTTGGTTATTGTGCACTGTAAATAAAACCCACTTGCACCTCCGCCAGTGTCTGCTTGTGGATCCTCCTTTCTCACCTCAACACGACTGCTGCCCCAGCCGTGACATTTATACTGTCCTCTGTTTTTCACAGTTATTTTGACCAAGTTTGGTGTGGTATTGACTCTTGAAGAACGGCAGGGTTTATTAATTGGCACCATCCTCGGTCCATCTCTTGTAAATCCTTTTGTGTATTGTCTTAGGACGAAGGAAATTAAAAATAAGATTTTTAAGATACTTAGAAAGGTTAACATAGCTGGTTAGAGGCTTGTGAACTGTGAATGCACTTATATGTAAAATAGACAGAATCATTGGTGTTACAGGAAAAATGATTCTATGTTTCTTTACCTTCTTTTAAATGTACAAAGATGCCCTTTGTCTATGGTTAGATTAGTTTAGAATTATCCTTTTAGACTTTCCCAGCAAAGACATATTGTTTTGGGACATATTGTTTTAGATTGTTTTATCTCTCACAGCTCTCTCCCAGCTCTCTGCTGACGAGACTAGTACCACATATGGAGTTGTTTATTTTATCTGTTTATTATTTTCTTATCCTGTTCTCACTGTCTCTGTGCTCTGTGCCTATAAAAAATGCCAAGCCACTGTGCATGGTGTGAGTTGTTTTCTGGCAGCTCACCCGTGTACACGTTTAGCAAAGAAAGTAACTTTGTCTCATTGTGTCTTTATTTCTCCTGGGTTTTTTGCAGAGTTTTCTCCTAACAATTGGAAAGTTCATGTACGAATTTTCTAAACTTTGTTCTGGTCGGATTTGCGAACTTCTGAATCCTATTTAGGAGAGGAGCATCCACCTGTGAACTGCTATTATAACTTTATATATGTTATGATCATTTATATGACAGTCACATTTTAACCAAATAGCCTCGGGACTATTTACTTACACAACTGAATTGTTGAAACACAAACTGTTCCTATTAATTCTGATATATTTTAAAGTTTTCATTAAAATGCACTGTTTGTTTGTGAGCAGCATTATGTGACAACAGTTAATCTGTTAATAAAATAATTACTTTGTTATTTTGAAACAAAGTAAGAAAATGACATTTGTTATCTTACTAACGTTTTAGTATGTGTGTTTGCTATTTCTTTCTTTTTAGGTGGATGGATGACAGTATTCTTATAATAAGCAGTGAATTGACCAGATAACAAAGAAACAATGATTATAGTGAGCATGTAGGGGCAGGGATTGTAAGATTTTTTAACAAAGAAATAGGTAAAATTGCAAGAGAGCAAGAGAACGTTTTCGTTGAATCAGCTAATTTTCCTCTCAGGTAAAAACGTTTCTAAAACAAGAAGTTCAGGAACACATAAAAAAAGGAAAAATGCCAAAGGAGAAATATAAATTCTCACCTGACTCATTTTTGCCCCTACAAAATACGCAAGAAATGTTCACAAAAAGTGTGACAGCATGTGTAGTTCGAGCAGTAATATCATCAATGGTGTCAAATAACACCCCACCACATCTGCTCTTTGAAACATTGCATCTTTGATTTAGTTGCTGAAAGAATTTGAAACAAGTTTTAAAAGAAGGAGGTGAATGTGCCGAAATACATGATGTCAACTTTTTCTTTTTTTTTTTTTACAGAAAAGAGTCTGGAGTCTGCCTTCACAATTTAAAAAATTAACGGTTGGTGGCTTGTTTCAATCAAATAGTTGGTAAGTAGTCTAATTTTTGCAAACTGCATGCCACAAAACCTTTGGTAAAATCAGTGTTTAGGCTTTTCTGACTCTGAACTTTATCAAGTTCAAATGTAGCCTACTTTTGACACAGTGAAAATAGTAGAAGATTTATTTAGTGTTCATTTTAAGAGTTTACTGGACAAGTTCACCTTCACAAATTTAAAATATGATGCTTAGTGGCATTTTAGTCGTGAAATAATTTACCTTTTCAAAGCTGCACTGCACCAAACCTAAACGTTTCTGACTCTGTACTTTCCAAGGGTTAGCCTATTGTGTACTTCACTTATGTAAAATTGCTTTATTATTTTATAACATTTAGAGTAGTTGACCAACCTGAATTGAAAATGAACTGTAGTTACTGTTTTCAAAGCTTGTGTTATCCAGGTTGACTGTTTTTAAGTGAAGTAAAAGTCTAAAAGTAAAAACTGTTCTGCTAGCATTCTGTCCTCATGGCTTTTGTGTTATTACAGTCTGACGATTGAAGGAGCAGTAGCATGCGAGAGATCATCCAGCACTGCACTAAAGACAGCCAGTAAAGGTGATTTTAAAACGATTTGGCATCAAAATGTGGAATTGCAAGTTGTGTAGTTTTTCTACTGCCATAAAAGTCATGTTGTTGAAGCATTATCGGCTCAACCATGGTCAGTACTCTACAATTTCACCCTTACCCTGTCTCTACAACACATGCATGTGTACATTTAGTACATTTAATTCATTAAAGATACACATGTCAAGAATGCACACTCCCACACAAAGAAAAGACGGTTTTTATCTAGATTTGAATAAATATGGATTTTGTTGCCCTGTGTGTAATTTTAAGCAGCCATTTATTGAAAGCCAAATGTTTATCCATCTGAGGGGGCATTTAAAACGAAAAGAAACTGTTCCATGTCCTTTCAAGAACTGCAATTTTAAAACCAATGTATACTCAACCTTCAATGCCCACAAATGCAGAGACCACCAAAATTCAACAAGTTACAATGAAGGCATTGTGCAAAGTGTTATAAATGTAGAACAAAAAGATGACATGCAACTTGATTCAATAGAGTCATCAGATGACAATCAAGTGGCATCCACCAGTGAAATCAGTGGAAATGAGGGTTTAGAAGAGCAGTTGCAATACAATCTGGCTGGATTTTTCTTGAAAATGCAGACCATTCTCCATGTGTCCCAGAGAGCAACACAGGAGATTATTGAGCATATTGATCAGTTGTTTTTGTTATCAGTACCTCTGGTTAGAAAATCAGTTGTAGATATACTGAAAAAGCACAACTGTACATATACGGACAAACTGGTGGATGAGATTTGTCAGGCAGTTTCTGATAGTAATGTTTTACATAAATGTGTCACATCTGAAGGACCACTATCTACAGCAAAGAGGAGGAAATCATATTACGAAGCAAATTTTCCATATGTCAAACCTGTGGAGTATTTAATTGAATCATCAAAGCACACTTATATGTATGTGCCTATTCTCACATCTTTGCAATTGTTGTTGAAAAAAAATGATGTGCTTGAAGAAATTAAACAAGCACCCACACAGATTCCTGGACATTTCATGTCATTTTGTGATGGATCCTACTACCAGGAAAATGTTCTACTGTCACAAGAGGGACAGAAATTGTCAATAATACTTTAGGTGGATGATTTTGAAATCGCAAACCCACTTGGGACCTCAAAGAAAATACATAAAGTCTTTGCAGTTTATTGGACACTGGCAAACTTTCCAGTTAAATCTCGTTCTGCTCTACACTGCACTCAGCTTGCTCTGCTGTGCAATTCCAATGATGTACGCCAGTTTGGGTATAAGGAAATGTTGTCACCACTCTTAAATGATCTGAAAACTCTTGAAGAAGTAGGTGTCTACATTGAGACTCTTGGTGAATGTCTTAAAGGCACTGTCTACTCTGTTGTGGCAGACAACCTTGCTGCCCATGGACTTGCTGGTTTCAATGAGAGTTTCAGGTCTACATATTTCTGTAGGTTTTGTCATGCCACCCAAACAGAAATGCAAACAGAAAATGCTGTTACAGGGAATTATGTAATGAGAACAAAAGATGCTCATGATAATCTTGTGCAAGAGCTTCAGAATGATGACATTGAGGAAAACTATGGTGTTAAAAACCCCTGTGTTCTTTCTGACCATCTCTCTTTCTTCCATCCTGTCACAGGCTTCCCACCTGACCTCCTACACGACCTGTTTGAAGGTGTCGTTCCAGTGGAGTTGGCACATTGTTTAAAAGGTTTGATTTCTAAGAGATATTTTACCTTAGAAGACTTAAACAGAGCAATTCTGCGCTTTCCCTACCAACATTCTGACAAAGTTGATCGCCCTCATCCAATACCCTCAAATTTTGCCAGGCGAGGGACCATTGGTGAGAACGGGCATGAAAATCATGCCCTTCTTAGACTGTTGCCTCTTCTCATTGGCTCCAAAGTTCCAGAAAGAGACACTTTTTGGGAAGTGCTAATGGATTTAAAGGACGTAGTTCAGCTTGCCATGTCTCATACTTTTAGTGACGAGACCATTCAGTACATGGCCTGTAAAATATTAGATCACAGACAACTCTTTCAGGAAGTGTTTCCTAATGTTCGATTCTGCTCATCAGAAACAACATTTATTTTCTCTTGAAAGACTATGACACTTATTACGTTGAGCACTTGCGTTCATATGAAGTAGCAGAGAATCAACAGAGGGGTCTCCGTCACAGTGTAAAATCTCTGTGCCAACTGTCTGACCACATGTCGCATGTTGCTTACAAGATAGCAAATGAACTCATTCTAACAGCAAACCATTTCATTCCAGTGTCTGACTAAAGAAACAGAACTGAGACATCAGCTGATTCCACCAATTTCTGAACCAATGCAAAGGTAATTCATCTATTCAGTTTTTTTGTATTCACATAAATGTTTTTATATTTTTGCACAATTAATATTTTGCAAATAACTGTAAACACAAACATGTATTAAAATGCCACTATAATATGTGAAACCTGTCTGTTACAGAAATAACAAATTCAGATGGAGGCAACAGGAATATTGAAGCTAAGGGTCATCCTTGATAAGGATAACGCTGAAAAACTTATTTTGCCATCTCGTCCAAACAGTGTGCAAGCCCTCATAGATGCGATCAAATCTAGGCTAAATTTTACTTTTGACTTTCGGCTTCAGTTTCATGACCCAGATTTTGATAATGCCTTGTGTAATTTGGTTAAAATAGAAGACCTGCCAGCTATAGCATCTGTTAAAGTTGTCAGGTTAGTTGAGCTTGACCGGATTTCAACGAGCACTGATGACACAATCCTTCAGACTGATAGCACTGATACCATAGATTCACCAGAGCGTATTAGTAGATGGCCAGAAGTTTTTATTGTTCCGCCATTTTCTTATGAAGTGGAACATGTATTAAGAGAGGGTAATGCAGCATTTGATAAAAATGGGAAAGTAATTACGCTGACACGAGATCAAAAACACAACATACTTGAGACAATGGGGGAAGAAATCTACAAACTAAAAGCATACCCTAGTACAACACAAATTGGCAAGGCTGCAGAAGCTTTAGTTAGAAAACATCCCTGTCTGAAAGAGAGGAATTCTGACACTGGGTGGGAAGGGTGGAAGAATAGCCTGAGATATAAAATGGGAAACCAAAAAAAGAAGTTGGCTAAAGCTGGCATCATGGATGTTGCTGTGAATGCTGGAAAGCGCAGCAGAACAAACCCAGATGGAGCTTCACCAAGGGCCAATATTAAAAGACCTAGGAGAGGTGAGGTCAACTTCCTTCCTTCTTATCCTTCTGGAGAAACAAGGGAGTCTCTGGAAACCAGAAGACTTGATGGTAGAGGAGTTCAAGAAGACCTCAGCAGAAAGAGACATCCCTCTCATTCATCAGCATATGATGCGCACTTTTGCCCTCCGGCGTGAAGAGATTGTCACCACTTCTCCTCCTGTATCAGAGCTCAAGGACAGATGGCCAGCACTCATTCATGAGACACAGGTAAGTACAACTACATATATAACATTTGCTGTTCATATAGTATGCTGTGTTTTGCTTATAATATTTTTGGAATTCTCTTCAGCTCTACTTTGAATTTCATCGGATCACCAATCAGACTCTGCCACATGTGTTTTATGCTGCACTGGATGATTATGCTCCTCAGCTGATTGGACTTTACAAAAAGAGGAAAACTGGATGGGTCGGTGAAAGGATGGAGCAGCTTTTGTTGGCATATGGAAAACAGGTATTTAAAAATACTAATTATTATTCTGCTTGCTTGGCAGTTGCCATTGTTATGTTTATATATATATATATATATATATATATATATATATATATATATATATATATATATATATCTTTATTTTATTTATTTTTTTAGGACAAAAACGACATCTATGCAACTAGAACAGCAGCTCTGGCCGGCCTACCAATGTACCTCAAGGAGGATTCTTCAGAGATTTTCAAAACATGCAAGGTACTTGGGTATTACAATAATTTGCACATTTGAATTTAAAAAAGGTTGAAAGGAGTTTATAAGTCATCTGGACTTGGGTTGAAAGTTGAAGACGTGAAGTTGAATGACTTATAAACTTCTTTCATCCTTGATTTGACTGGATGAATGAAAAATGACCCTTCACTGTCAATTTAAAACATGTTATGATATATAGAATTTTAAAAACTGAAGAAAGGTGCCTGACCATTTGTATTTATACTTTTAACAGAGGTATTACAGATGAATAATTGTGCACTGTGTATTATAGGAGGAAATTGAGTTCTATGAAGCCACAATTGCTCTGGTTGCTGATGTCGATGAAGAGGAGGTGCCTGGAGGAGTTCCTTTCTCACCACGTCAAGTGTTCATAGTACTTGAAGATCAGGTTGTTATGACTCATCACTCATGGACTGATGCCCTGGTGTGTTTGTTTGGGCTAATCTATGCTCTGCATCTGAGCTATCCTGAGAAGTGTACTGGCTTTTTTGAGTTCATTCAAGTAGTGTTGATGAAGCTAGACGATGAGAGAAAGCAACTAAAACCAAAATTGCAGACACTAAAAAATGAGCTTGTGTAGATGATGTTTGTTTTTCACTGTCAGTATAGTCGTGCTTTTTCAGTTATCTGTGAATGGCTTCAATAGTTTTATTTGTTCAGGGTAATTAGCTTTCTAAAAAGCAATGTGGAGAAAGCTAAGAATAAGGAGACAATCCATATTTGACGTTTTGTTTGTGATTGAAAAAAATCTTTACATAGTGTGTAATCTTAAGCTTATTTCTAAAAACACCTTTTAGTTACATGGAAATCTTTTGGAAGATAACTGATAATTAGTCAATATGTACAGTATACTTTCAAGCTTTATTTTTTAATTGTGTGATGAGTGCCAGTTTACTTGATTCGAGGTCTGGGCAAAACTGTTGAGAAGCCACAAATACCTTTGAGAATATTTTTTGTTAGTTCAGCTGTTTTCTATAGTTGCATTGCTGTAGTGCATCTGATTTCATTATTATACTAAATGTTACTTAAAATTGTGATTGTTATGGCTCTAATTGCCTCTAGACTATTGTTTTTTATATGATGTACACCTAAATGTGTGTTTTGTATATTTAATTGATTTTCAAAATGCTACAAAAAACATTCAAAATTCCCTAAAAGCGCAAGTTTTAAAATGCCTAATTATTTGTTTGTTTGATAATGGCTTTAGCAGTCATAGGTTATGACTCAAAGTATGGTTGTATTCATTCTGTATTTTCTCTGCAGTTAAAGTTAATAAAAACTGAATGGAAAGAACAATAGCTTGGTTTTGTGTTAATAGTACTTGAACCATTTGGTGCAATCGGTTTCCCCAAATGGATTAAGTTGTTTAAATACAACTATTTAAGTTAATTTAACTTAATTTGAATATGAGCATGTACCATTTTAAATAAGTTTGAATAAATACAGCATCTTAGTACAACAAATTTAATGGTTTAAGTTAAAACATACTAAAAACAATGAGTAAATAAACATAATGCATTTGAGTTACATTATCATATTTGCTTTGGGTTCTCGGGACTCTAATAAAGTACTTAAATAACCCAAAACTGTTTAAGTTATAAAACTTGAATCAATTGGTGCAATCGGTTTCCCCAAATCATTTGAGTTAACTTAACTGGTCAGGTTTTACAGTGCAGATACTGAACAGGAAAGAAAAGATAAGTTAAAAATAATACAATATTGATCAGAAATAAATGTCCTCGGAACAAATACAGTCAATATTTACACCAAAATAAAAACAAGGTCCATTGTGTGTCCTATCATAAATGTGGGGCCTGATGCATATTCTGCATCATGAAAAAATCCATGACGCTGATATAATTTATGGTAGTGAGACCAGAGTAATCATCGACATGTATCTTTGAAATCCTCCTCTACAACCAATCTCAGCAATTTTATAGTAGATGAGGAATAGAAATTATTTAAGAAGAAAGTAAGGATGAGGGTCTTGTGGAAAACCGGTTCGCAGTTGCTCACTACCTAGGAACTGTTAGTCTGCTCACCTGTTGATTCCACTTATTGGTTCCACTTGCATTTGTGCTATAATTAGCTGATTTCAGTTTGTGTGCCAGAGGAGGAAAATAGTGCCACAATCTACAGCATAGATATGAACTTTACTTTTATATTTTAGAGCCAAACCTAAAAGTTATTTTGGTAGTCTCATCCCACAGCAAATTAAAATAATGACCCAGGAAACATATGAATTTGAAAATAATCACCTATAATTTTAATATTACTCAAGGGCAGTGTTGGTCAAGTTACTTGAAAAAAGTAATCAGTAACTAATTACTGATTACTTCCCCAAAAAAGTAATCCTGCTACTTTACTGATTACTTATTTTCAAAAGTAATTAATTACTTAGTTACTTAGTTACTTTTTAAAAACGCCATTTACAACCTGAATAGGTGATAAAGCGATAGCTCTTTCAGCCCAATTCTACTTTTTCTGCATAATCCATCATACAAAATGTAATCAAATGGAAAAGTCCCTTTTTAAAACTTGTTTTATTAGTTTGAGTCTTTTAACTTCATGCATCAAGCAAAAATTTAATTATATGCAACATTCTCTGACTGGAAGAAATTTGTTTAATATTTAAACCTATTTTCTGCACATTCCAGCACATCATTTTTTATTTTTTTTTGTGTTTACACTCACTCTTTCAAATAGATGCAAGTAAAACACAGCAGAAAATAAATAAAATCAAAGATTAGCAGTCCTTTTGCTCTATTTTCACCTGTAAAGCAGGAGTTGGGTAGGCGGAGGTTTACCCTGGTGCAGGTGTGCCGCGGCGGTCAGTGGAAGAATCCGCGAGTTTCTCTGTGAGTTGCGCACTTGGTGGTTGCTTGGAAGTTACGGGGGGGTCTTTTCGCTGTAAAAAGAAGTTTTCTTCCCACGCACAACTGACACTAATGTTTTCGTCTTTTTTTATGGAATCAAACTCAAACTAAGGTCAGTACTTCCATGCTTTAAACGCTGCACGCTCATACGCCATTGTTGATCTGCACACAGCTGTTGTCATGAACGTAGCACTTGCTTACATCACTGTCATAACACATTCTCGCAAAAAAATCACGGTTTTAGTAACGCAGTAACGCAGCGTTCCTACGGGAAAGTAGCGGTAATCTAATTACCGTTTTTGCTATAGTAATCCCTTACTTTACTCGTTACTTGAAAAAAGTAATCGGATTACAGTAACGCGTTACTGCCCATCTCTGCTCACAATGCACAGCCAGCTGTTCATATTCTTATAATAAAAATGAAGTAATGTGTTAGGTAGCACTTTTTATTACAGCTCGTAACAAGGAAGAAACAAGAATGTAATCATATGGTAATTTCAAAGTTATTACCATTCAACTGCCCATGGTAGATTCTGCATAATAAGCAGAAAAAGAGGTGCGAAATTCAAAACTGGCTGTTTCTATTTAAAACATATGGACACCTATTAAAGCTAACTTTAATAAAATGTGTTTATTACCTGGCAATATCTCTGGTAGTTTCTGTGTAATAAGCAGGTAAGAGAGCTATAAAACGAAAAACTGCCTGTTTGTATTTAATAATATATTAATAACCATGTTACAGCCCTAGCTGGGCCTCCTGATACTGCCCTTGTGTGGGCGTGGTGTTTTTCTCCGCCTCCTCCTCTCTTGCTCCACCCCTCTGTCTCTCTCTTGCTCTTCTCTCTCCCCAGGACACAGCTGCTGCTCATTGGACTCATTTACCACCTGGGGATGAGCTGTGAGCAGGGTGGGGTGTTTCTCTGGTGTCTTCTGCTTTGTGGTCTTGGTGTGTAGTTAGCCTGCCTGAAGTGTGGAGTTGTGGAAATAGTATAGCTGCTTTACATGAGTAGTGTGGGCTTGTGGGCCTCGGCAGCAGTAAAGCTAGCTGCTGCTAGTGACAGGGTGAGCTTGTGGGCCCCTGGAAGTGCCTCCTCGTGGTGTGGAGTTTTTGTTTGGTTGTTGTGTTCTTTGTTGTTGCAACCTTTGTTTTTTTCAAGTGTTATTGGTAGAACGGCATTGCCGGCTCTTTATGTTAAGATTATCTATAATAAAGGCTATTTTATTTACTAAAAACACCTGCCTGTTTTCCTTTCATTCTGTTCTGGACTCATTTGTTACTGGTCCCCTCACTCGCATGCCTAGACCCCTTCGGGGGGAACGTAACAAACCATGTAATAACCTTTAAAACAAACTTTAAGAATAGTAATGTCTACCAGGAAACACCTGTGGCAGTTTCTGTGTAATAAGGAGCAATTTAATACAATTTAATGCTTGTGGTGTGAGCAGTCAGGGGAGCAGTGAGCTCCACATGGAACAAAAGGAGCTCTAGGACTCTGATCCAGGAGCCTGGCTTAAATGCCCTTGTTTTTCCCCTCATATTTGCCCCGTTGTCATCAGACTGACCTCAGCAGTCCTCAAAGGGAATTTTCAGCTCTTCCAGCCTGTTTAAAATCATGGATGTGAGATGTTTCCCATGGATTTTTCAGCGTCCACAAGCTGACTGACACAGAAAATCAGAAAAATGTGTAGAATGTGCACTGCACATGTATGGGTGGCACTGCAGAGTTATATTCTCTTGTTAGAGCTCTACTGTTTAACGCTGAGTCAGGTGTATGGTTTTAAGGCACAAAGACTACGACAGATGTGGCTGTATACCTGGTGATGACAAACAGTGGAAATAAGGTCTCTGTTAAGATGGGGTTTCCAATTCCATTGTTAACTTTTTTCATTTGTCTGCTTTTTCTCAGCTTGTTCCATTAGGAGTTGCCACAGCAGATAATCTGCCTCCATCCCATCCCTATTCCTAGTATCTAGTCGACAAAGAGCCAGCCAGGGCAGTTCACCCTTCTGCTTAAGTGATACTTACACAGTGACTGAGCTATTTACAAAAGAATATTTACAAAATCCAGGTTTCTCTCGAGAAAACATGCAGAGATTGAAAGTTTGGAGGCCAAGCACAGGACTTGCTGTTGTCAGGTGAAAACACCTGCTGGAGAAACATTTTTGAAATGTCCAGATTGTGGAGGCAAGCATCAACGACACATGCCCCCCCCCCCCCCCGAACACCCAGCAGAACTAGTCCAGGACCCGGGGCTTAAGCAAGGGGCCGGAACGGCTGACCTGGGGGGGGGGGAACTGACAGAGGGCAACCCAGCCCGGGAGCGAGGCTGGCTCTAGCGGTCAGAAAAAGCTGAAGACGACTCAGACTCCATTGATTTTGGGTCACTCCTGGGGGAAAGAACAGAATCCATCAGCCCGGTGGCAGGTGGGTGGCTGTGGCGAGGGGCCTGGGCCGGGACCACCTGATCCTGTTGCATAACATGTGCAGGCTTAAGTCTGTCAACAGAGACAACCTCCTGCCGACCGCCAAAGTCCAAAATGAAATGTTTGTTGCCTGGTTTAAGAACCCTGTATGGCCCGTCATATGGTGGACGCAGCTGAGTCCTATGGGCATCGTGCCTGACAAAAACGAAACGAGCAGAGTCCAACGAACTCGGAACAAAAGTGTCAGGCAGGCAGTGGTGCACAGGACCAGGAACAGGAAATGAGTCTCTTGGGGGGCGAAAAGGCAACAAAGAGGCATCGAAACATGGGGGAGGACTCTCAGGTAAGAATTCCCCGGGGACCCGGAGAGGCAGGCCGAGGACCAGTTCAGCCGGGGAAACCGTGAGATCTTCTTTAACCGCGCTACGCAATCCCAGCAAAACCCACGGGAGACGGTCGACCCAGTCGCCACTTGTTAAGGAAGCCCGGAGCGCGGCCTTAAGTGACCGGTGAAACCGTTCGCACATCCCATTAGCTTGCGGGTGGTATGCTGTGGTGCGGTGGACCTTGACTCCCTGGCCGTCAGCCATAGCAGACCAAAGCTCAGAAACAAACTGGGGTTTGCCGTGCTAACACCTACTGCTCTCTGGCAGCAGCACCATGCTCTCCCTTGTTTTAAATGCACTTTAGAACAACACGCAGCAACACTACACATGAGCGGGAGGAGGGAGGTATGGGGTCTTCACACACCCCCGTTCTCTGCTAGCCATCGGGGCGGGGGGGCTGGGAGGAGATGTTGGCTGTCCGATTAGCCTCCCTGCTGCTGCGGAGCCTGGGACGGTCTGCTTGCCTCCACCCCGGGGGGAAGGGTAACATCTCTTGGGTCTGGGTTCTGTTTCCCCCTCTGGGGGCGAGGGTACCTGGACCTGGGGTATAGAGTATGTTTGGGGAGTGTGATTGTGTTTACATGTCCATTTATGTCAATCCTTACGTTGGGTGAGTGCTGAGTGTTTGTATACTGTATGTGTGCATGAGGGTGGGAATGCATGTTTGTGTCTGTGTGTGCCTGTTTGTCTGTGTGTATATGTCAGGTCGGGTCTTAGACTCCACCTCTCTGGGAACTCCCAGGCCCTCCAAGGCCTATCTCCCCTCACCACACTCCCTGCCGGTGACTGATGCCCTCAGGGGTTGGTGCATTGGTGGTTCTTGGTGTCCGGGGCTGGGCACTCAGGTATGTACCAGCTTGCTCCCGGTGGCTACCTGGCGGGGCCTGGCACCTGTTGCTCGGTCAGGCCTCCTCCGGGGTGCGGGGGGCCCTCAGGCCTCCGGCCCCTGGGCCTGCGGCTCGGTTCACTCTGGCACAGCTGGCTGCCGGCAGAGCCGGCGGGCACGCCGGTGCAGCCCCCTCTAGCTTCTGCTCGGTGGCTACTGGATGACGCCTCGTCTGGGGATCCTCAGCCCTTCCCATGAAGGTGGCACGGATGCCCCTCCGGTGGTCCTCCTTGGGCTCTCGCACTCTGGGGCCTCTGGTTGTCTGGGGCCTCTGGTTGTCTGGGGCCTGGATCTCCTCCATGCCTGCTTCATGCCCTGGGGGACGGGGCTATGGCTCGCTACATCCTCTTGCGGACCATTACATTTGGAAACCATTTGAATACAAGCGCGCTGATCCACACAGGTATGCACACGGGTGTTCACTGCTCGTAGACTTAAATCGCACCTTTCTTGGCTGCTACTTCGAAGCACATTGTGCGCTGTCTGTCCTGCGTGCTGCACAACAACATTGAATATTTAGTATTTACTGCTGTTTACACTTATCTAGATTAATGCGATGGTGTTGTGTTTAGTATGTTGCTTTGTTTTTTGTTTTTTTTGCTTGTTTTCTATTCTTCTCTCAACAGGTGATCCAGGAGATTTTTATTTTTTTTCTCCCCCCCTTTCTCACTGTCCCTCTCCCCTTCTGTTTTTCCTTTCCTTCCTCTTTCTTTCTCCCTTTCCTATCCCTCACTCATGTCTGTCCTTTCTGTAACATCTGAAAATAAAATATAATAAATAATAAAAACAAAGATCGATCAAATGGACCAATACGGCAATGCCACGATGATCCATTTGGCAAAGTAAATCCATTGGGTATCCTTGTTGGTCTTCAGACAACAATTCTGATGGCTAAAGAACCAAATGGGACAGGCCAAAAAAAAAAAGAAAAAAAAGAAAAACAAACAAACTGGGGGCCCCTGTCCGAGGTAATGTCAGCAGGGGGGCCGAAACGTGAAACCCACATTGACAAAAATGCCCTGGCCACCATCGCCACTGTCATGGATGCCAGGGGTACCGCCTCCGGCCACCTGGTTGTGCGGTCCGCCACAGTCAAAAGGTGCGTGAAACCCTGTGACTGCGGCAAGGGACCAACCAGGTCCACATGAACGTGATCGAACCGCCTACCCTGGGACACGGAAAGGTTCGAGGGGTGCCTGTGTGTGCCGGTGGATTTTCAAGCATTGGCATGGAATACAAACCGCCGCCCATTCTTTCACCATCTTGTGAAGGCCTGGCCAAACAAACCTGGCGCTGACCAGCTTGACCGAGGCCCGGACGCCGGGATGAGAGAGGGCATGCACCGAGTCAAAAACACGACGACGCCACGAAAGGGGAACCACCGGGCGGGGGCGGCCGGTGGAAACGTCGCAAAGAAGGTGCGGACTGCCGTCCCACACCGGTGTGTCCTCCAGGACGAGGCCCGTTTTTGTTGACTGAAGGGCAAGGACGTCCGGGTCAGCACGTTGCTCGGCGGCCATGGCAGCGTAGTCGATGCCAACATACACGGGAGAAACCAACACACGTGAGAGACAGTCAGCGACGTGATTGGACTTACCAGCCACATGCTGAATGTCTGTGGTAAACTTTGAAATGGCCGCCAACTGGCGCTGCTGGCGTGCGCTCCATGGGTCAGAGATCTTGGACATCGCAAACGTCAAAGGTTTGTGGTCAACGTACGCAGTAAAGTTTTAGATTAGATTAGATTAGATTAGATTAGATTAGATAGAACTTTATTAATCCCTCGGGTGGGTTCCTCTGGGAAATTCGATTTCCAAAAAAGCACAGCACCGACAGAAGTTACAGAGTTGCAGAATATTATATATATATATATATATATATACACACACACACACACACACATATATATATATATAAATACAGAGACAATATAAATAAAATATACGAAGGGGATAAATAGAATAAATAGGAATAAAAAATAAAAATACAAGTGAGTTGCGACCCTCGAGGAAAAAACGAAAATGTCGTGTCGCGAGGTGCAGGGCCAGCAAACTCCCTGTCAAAAACACTGTACTTGCGTTCAGCGTAGGGCTGGGCCATATTATACTGTTCACGGTAATACCGGTATAATGTTAGGCAACGATAGGAAAATGAAATATCGTGATAGAATATGAGTAAAACGCGCATGCGCAGTGCCTTTGTTTTCATACGCACATGGCCGATTGTTGAGTGAAACAGATGAACCAGAATTGGTTTGTAAAAATGGTGCAACTTCAGTGATGTGGAACTGGTTTGGTGTTTGTCCGTCAGATACACGACAAAGCACATTTTTTTGCAGAACATGCAAGCAGCCGTCGTTATTGTCGTATTTGTCAGACTAAGATGCTCTTAAATCTGGGAGTAATCTGGGTCCTAAACTCCGTATGCTTCAGGTCAAACGAACACTGCAGCATCACTGAGAGTTAAAAACTGTCTAAATTCTTTCATCTTTAATAAAACGATCAGCATTGCTGCTTAACCAGGTGTAACTATGAAGTTTAACTTCCAGGCATCCATGAAAACAAAATTTATTACATTTAACGGAGTTAGAAGTTAGCAGGAAGCTAGCAGAAGTTAGCTCGCTAGTTTCGCTAGTTACCTAAGCATGATATTGCATGTTCTGACTGAGAGATTTCTGAAAAAATTCAAACGTACAGCTCTGCTATCACTTCCAACATAAATGAAGACAGGAAACTAAACAGCAGTGACGTTTGTAGGGTTACTGAAGTTGGGCTAGCTGGTATATAATGATGTGCTACGTGATCGCTAGCGACACAGCTACATTAGCATAACATAAACAGAGAAGCTGGAGGATGAACGCTAACACTTTTCCACTTATAAAAGTTAACGTTAAGGTTCCTGATAGTTAGAGACAAATGCAATCGCATGGCAGGATGCTGTAAACGGACCAAACTTCAGTCAGGAGAACAACTGAGATAATCCATCCACAATACGAGGTTAGTCATTAATATACTGCAACAACATGGGAATAGAGCAGCTGTGATAGAATACAGCATAAATGAATCAATGGTACAGAAGTGGAGGAAGCAAGAAGAATGAGTTTAATAAAGTTTGATTTATCTGACTGCTTTGTTTCGCTTAATGTGCCTTATAGTCCCGTGCACCTTATGGTCTGAAAAATACGTACTGCACACTGCAGTTTAATGTTGCAAAGCACCTCTTTTTAACTTCAGTGGATATTATACATGGTTATGCTCAGGATATGTCAGCCCATTTCTACTGGAAATGCCTTTTGGTTAAACTTTCAGCAAGGAATTTGCATTTGCACTGTTACATTTTTATAAAGCTTTAATGTACATAAAAACCAGCTTCTTGTTTAAGTGAAAATAAATGGAAGGTTGTCTTTTTGCGCTAGTAATGTTGTGGAGTTGTATTTTGTCTCGCATCAATTATATCGTCAGTTATATCGTTATCGCAAATTTTCAAATATATATCGTGATAAATATTTTTGGCCATATCACCCTGCTCTAGTTCAGCATACGACTGAAAAAGGCGAGCGGATGCCAGAGACCTGAAACCCGCTGTTCCAACACCCCACCCACTGCCACGTCAGACGCGTCGGTTGGTCAACGTGTTCCGGCAGCCAGTCAACCGGATCTTTGGCTGTTTTACCTTGTAAGGCAGCATAGAGTGGCTGTAGCAGGTGGGCAGCTCTGGGGAGAAAGCGGTTGTAAACATTTATCATCCCCAAGAACTCCTGCAACGCTTTAACCGACGTGGGACGTGGAAAAGCCGAAACGGCCTGGACTCTGTCGGGCAACGGAACCACACCTCCAGCGGAAATGCCCGAGGAAATCTGGAAATCCAGAACAGGCAACCCAAACTGGCACTTTGAAGGGTTGATGATCAGGCCGTGCGCTGCCAAATGCTGGAAAACCTGATGGGACTTGAAGAGAAAATCTCCGTCCCGGTTTCCCTCCAAGGCGTGAGCACCGATAAGCAGAGTTTTGTCCTTTCCTTATAAGATTCCTAATTATTCAAAGTAACACTCAGGTATGCCGCTCAGCTGGGTTAGTTACGACGTCGGGAGCAGCTTGGGAGAACAAGGAAACACAGACTGCTTCAGGTTGCCTTCCCAAATCGACTCAAAGGTTTATTTAGTACATAACAGCTTATATAGAGGAAAAAAAGGTTCGTGTGTCAGCAGGTTCTCAGTTCAAACCGGTACAGACCAAATAAGGAAACGTCTTCCTGCCTTGTGAGCAAAGAAGTATCCTTTGTGTAGTTTATCAGTTCAGCTACAATTTATGATCATCCCAGCAAAATACACTCCTAGACATAGAATACAGAGTTCTTTCATTAGTGAATTCTGAAACGAACCACCTGGCCTTTAACAAGCTCTTTTCTAAATCATAAGGAAGGGAGGATGGGAGTAAGGAAGTGGTCTCGTCTCTGTGGTATTTTCGACCTTGGGGTACCAGCCTGTGAGTCTTACACATCAATACATGGGTCAGAGAGAAAGAGAAAAACAACTAGTAAATGGGCCTTATTGAGTAACAGTTCTCCTGTATAATATTACTACAAAACAATATCCTGTAAATGCTAACCGTAGTATCAAAATATCACAACAGGACTCGTGCTGGCTCGCTGAGCAGCTGGCCACCAATATATCATCCAGATAAACAAAAATGAACAGGAGCCCACGCAAAACGGTGTCCATCAGCCGCTGAAAGGTCTGGGCAACACCTTTCAGGTCAAACGGCATGCGCAAAAACTCGAACAAGCCGAAGGGGGTAATGACAGCGGTTTTAGGAACGTCTTCGGCGCGCACAGGAACCTGGTGATACCCCCGCACCAAGTCAATTTTAGAAAAAATCGACGTTCCGGCGAGATTGGCAGAAAAATCCTGAATGTGGGGGATGGGGTAACGGTCATTCTCCATGGCATTATTTAAACGGCGGAAATCTCCGCATGGCCGCCACCGACCATCCGATTTGGGCACCATGTGAAGCGGAGAGGCCCATGCACTGTTCGAACGCTGTACAATGCCAAGGCGCTCCATGGCTGCAAACTCTTCCCGAGCGACGGACAGATTCGCGGAGTCGAGGCGGCGCTTGCGCGCGAACACCGGGGGCCCAACCGTGGGAATATAATGCTCAACCCCATGCTTCATTACCATGCTAGAGAAATTAGGGACAGACAGCGATGGAAACTCTAAAAGCAAACGCTGAAAACCATCCCCGGAGGTCACTACATTAGTCCGAATCAGGGGCTCGGCGGCCCGAGTAAAACAGGGTAGCTAAGAAAATGAGAGAGCATCGATTAAATGTCTGTTAGCAACATCGACAAGCAGTCCATGAGCACACAGGAAATCAGCACCTAAAATAGGTACAGAGCTAGCGGCAACAACAAAGTTCCACTGGAAATCCCGGCCATGAAAACAAACAGTCACCAACCTTTCCCCAAACGTTTTGATGGGAGAGCCATTAGCTGTAATGAGCTGCGGCCCACAGTTCGCTGCTAGTCCGTCGGCAGCGGTAGGGGGAAGGAGGCTCTTCTGGGAGCCGGAGTCCACGAGAAAACGTCTCCCGGAGTGCAAGTCCTCTATGAAGAGCAGCCTTTCTCTATTGCCAGCGGTCGCGGCTGCTACGGTGCTCTGGCGGGTCCGTTTCCCTGGGCCGTGAAAGCGCAAGGTGGCAGGCAGCGATGCGCTCTGTTGCCAAAACGCTGATGGTAGAAACAGATGCTCTTTCCACGGTGCCGGCGTGTAGCAGTCCCTGCCGTCAGCAAGGGGGCAGATGCTCCGGGGGAGGCAGGTGGAGGCGTGGAAGGTGCCGCTGGCGAGTCCGTAGCCAGGGCGTGAACATCGAAAGTGCGGCTAGCCAGGAGAATGCGATCCGCTTCTTCAGCCAGGGAGCGATAATCCTTCGCAGGCAGAAGCGGAGGACAGCTCTCACGGCGGCCGGTAGTTGGTGGAGGAAGAGGTGGGCGAAGAGGAAACCACCGTCATCTGGCCCGAGCAACGATAGCATTTTCTCCATGAGCTCGAGCGCGGTACCGCCACCCAAGCCTGACAGGTTGAGGAGCTTTTCGGCTCGTTCAGCATCGGAGAGGGCATAGCGCCGAAGAAGCAGCTCTTTGAGGGCGGCGTATTTCCCTTGGGCGGATGAGTCCCGGAGGAGCGCCATTTTTTTCTCACATCCAGGGCAACATGAGTAAAAAGTGGCTCATCTTACCTCACTCTCCCCTACTGGTCCGTGAGTCGTTTGGTGCAAGTCCGCGAGAGTTGAGGCTCAGGTGTGAAATGTATGGTTTTCAGAGTTTTTATCGGTTTTCAGCGTTATTTTGTTATCGTTTTGATTGTTAACTCGGTTTTCCTGGGTCTTTTCACATGTGTTAGGAATAAATCTTCTTTTTTTCGGTACCGGTACTAGTTTTATTTTGTTGGATTTATCCGCGACACATTAAAGGCCGGTCCGTGAAAATATTGTCGGGCATAAACCGGTCCGTGGCGCAAAAAAGGTTGGAGACCGCTGAACTAATGGACATAACAAGACACAAACCTACAAAGTAAAACAGGAAACTCACAGACTGTTTTACACTACCAACTGAGGACACGAACAGAACACAGAGGAGAGGCACAGGTAGGGATGATATAAACACACAACTCAAACCCTAAGAACAAATACAAAATCAGAATAAACTAGAAAAATGATAATGATAAACTTAAAGCGCTGGATCAGCAACCCAGGACCATGACAATAAACATACTACACAAATCAGGTGACTCACAAGAGTGCTTCCCAATTTCATTCTGTCATTATTTGATGATAATTTCACAAAAAACAAGATCACACAGTATGAAAGACAAATGAAAGTGAATGTGAAAAATAACAGAAAAAATAACCTACTGGCACCTTCATTGAAATATTTCTCTGGGTCAACACAAAGTGGTTCGTAATCCAGCAGCATAGTCACAGAAAGTGTACCTAAGCCTCAAGGTGGAGTGAGGGAGAGGGACAACTGTTGCAGGTGAAACAGCCACTAAATTAGAGGCAACAATCCACAGAATGTATGTAAGTACCAATATACGTGTATTTGTTAAATAACTATGGTACCGAAGAGGATAAATTATAGCTATTAATCGATCAAATGCCATAATTGTTAAAGAAAACATCTCCATTGTTGATCCCAGCTGGAAAACACACATTTGAATTAAACACTCCACATATGATATGGTATTAACACCAGTAAGAAGAACCCCGATCATTGTTGGAGCGGCACTAGAGGTATACAATATGTCAACAACAGCAAGATAGCAAAACGGAAGATACATTGGTTTATGTAACTGCTTGTCAGAAACAATGAAGATGATATTGACCAAACTGCCAGTAACAGCTAGTAAATACAGTGGGGCAAAAAAGTATTTAGTCAGCCACCGATTGTGCAAGTTCCCCCACTTAAAATGATGACAGAGGTCAGTAATTTGCACCAGAGGTACACTTCAACTGTGAGAGACAGAACGTGAAAAAAAAATCCATGAATTCACATAGTAGGATTTGTAAAGAATTTATTCATAAATCAGGGTGGAAAATAAGTATTTGGTCAATAACAAAAATACAACTCAATACTTTGTAACATAACCTTTGTTGGCAATAACAGAGGTCAAACGTTTACTATAGGTCTTTACCAGGTTTGCACACACAGTAGCTGGTATTTTGGCCCATTCCTCCATGCAGATCTTCTCGAGAGCAGTGATGTTTTGGGGCTGTCGCCGAGCAACACGGACTTTCAACTCCCGCCACAGATTTTCTATGGGGTTGAGGTCTGGAGACTGGCTAGGCCACTCCAGGACTTTCAAATGCTTCTTACGGAGCCACTCCTTTGTTGCCCGGGCGGTGTGTTTTGGATCATTGTCATGTTGGAAGACCCAGCCTCGTTTCATCTTCAAAGTTCTCACTGATGGAAGGAGGTTTTGGCTCAAAATCTCACGATACATGGCCCCATTCATTCTGTCCTTAACACGGATCAGTCGTCCTGTCCCCTTGGCAGAAAAACAGCCCCATAGCATGATGTTTCCACCCCCATGCTTCACAGTAGGTATGGTGTTCTTGGGATGCAACTCAGTATTCTTCTTCCTCCAAACACGACGAGTTGAGTTTATACCAAAAAGTTCTACTTTGGTTTCATCTGACCACATGACATTCTCCCAATCATCTGCTGTATCATCCATGTGCTCTCTGGCAAACTTCAGACGGGCCTGGACATGCACTGGCTTCAGCAGCGGAACACGTCTGGCACTGCGGGATTTGATTCCCTGCCGTTGTAGTGTGTTACTGATGGTGACCTTTGTTACTTTGGTCCCAGCTTTCTGCAGGTCATTCACCAGGTCCCCCCGTGTGGTTCTGGGATCTTTGCTCACCGTTCTCATGATCATTTTGACCCCACGGGATGAGATCTTGCGTGGAGCCCCAGATCGAGGGAGATTATCAGTGGTCTTGTATGTCTTCCATTTTCTGATGATTGCTCCCACAGTTGATTTTTTCACACCAAGCTGCTTGCCTATTGTAGATTCACTCTTCCCAGTCTGGTGCAGGTCTACAATACTTTTCCTGGTGTCCTTCGAAAGCTCTTTGGTCTTGGCCATGGCGGAGTTTGGAGTCTGACTGTTTGAGGCTGTGGACAGGTGTCTTTTATACAGATGATGAGTTCAAACAGGTGCCATTCATACAGGTAACGAGTGGGGGACAGAAAAGCTTCTTACAGAAGACGTTACAGGTCTGTGAGAGCCAGAGATTTTCCTTGTTTGAGGTGACCAAATACTTATTTTCCACCCTAATTTACGAATAAATTCTTTACAAATCCTACCATGTGAATTCATGGATTTTTTTTTCACATTCTGTCTCTCACAGTTGAAGTGTACCTCTGGTGCAAATTACTGACCTCTGTCATCATTTTAAGTGGGGGAACTTGCACAATCGGTGGCTGACTAAATACTTTTTTGCCCCACTGTATATATCGTATATCGCCATCCAGCTAAAAAATATTGAGATATGAATTTTGGGTCATATGACCCAGCCCTATGTAGAATGTATGTTGTTTAAGGCAGCTAAGATATTGAAAAATATCTACACTGACACTCAAAATGATGTAGTTACCTGAAGTGGTTTCACTTCATAGGTGGGCCTTGTCAGGGTTCATTTGTGGAATTTCTTGCCTTCTCAGTGGTGTTAGGAACATCAGTTGTGTTGTGTAGAAGTCAGGTTGGTACACAGTACTCTTGCCATAAAATTAATTCTACGTAAAGAGAAACGACAGTCCATCATTACTTTAAGAACAGAAGGTTGGTCAGTCAGACTAAAACGATGATCGTTTCCTGAAGTGCAGTTGAAAAAACTAAAAATGAAACTGAGAGTTCCTTTTTACTAGACATGCACACATGCATGCTTGATTATTAACTTATGATTATTAGTGCACACAAGAGCAAGTCAAAGTCCTAGGTATGTAGGACAGACAATGTCCTCTAGTGTGATGTTTTTGGGCATCAGTCCAGAGGATACAGTTTTCATACAACCGGACCGAATATCTTTAAGAAGGTTTTAAAACCAGTATATGAAATTAGTTTGAGTGATTTTAGTCCTATTTTGTCATTTGGAGTTTGCCATCATATATTTTAAGTTCAATTTGCAATTTTACCCACTATAGATGTACTCTTATGCAGCCCTCCAAAAAAAAAAAAGAAAAAGAAAGGAAAAACTAAATGCATATGGCTGGAAGTAAAATGAAAAAAAAAAATCAAAAACCAAAGATTTCTTAAAGTTTTTCTATTATCATCTTTTTTAATCAATGCCCTATAGTATGACATGCATAAAATAAACAAAAAATATGCTTCAAATAGTAAAATATCTTTGAAAAAGAAATATCAGATCAGGGGAGATGCATTTATCACTCTTCTTGTGTTAGTAATAATTATAATGATAATGTCATGGAAAGTATTTGCCCTGCAAAACATTTCTTCTCACAGCATAGGATACATTCAGATTGCAGCTTAATGAGAATGTTTCAAAGTATTAACTGACAAATATAGTGAGCACTAATATTTCATATAATATATCCATTTGTGAGTTAGCAGCACACTTCAGTATGTGGGTTGTAGCCCAAAAAACTTCTCATATATAAGATGAAAATATTTTTAGTTTATAGAAAAAAATCTAATTTTTAAATTTAGACATCTTTCTTTTCACGGTCCGTTCCTATCCCATCTGAAGTTTGCTATTTTAGTAGTTGAACAACAAAAAGATCCTCTTACTGTCTTGATGTGACCCTTGACTTCTTAGCAGTTACTTATTATTTTAATAACAAGCTTAACTGTTTTCACAAAGGAAATAAATATTCTTAGGGTTATAAAAGTCTGCTCAGACAACATTAAAGCATTAATTTTGGTATTTTGTTTCAAAATAATAGAATTACTTAATTGTTATTGTCACACAGTGTTGCTCACAAAAAACAATAAATAATGACTAAAAAACTGTCAAAGAATCAGTTAGAGAAAGTGTTAGTTCGGTACTTGAATTGTAACCTTGTGGTCGCTGGATTTTAATCAAAACTCAGAAAAGTCCAAGAGTGAATTGGAACATTTTGTGTTTCAGAATTTAACTGTGTAAGAAAATTATCTTCAACAATTTTGCATTAAATGTGACTTCTCATTTAAATAGGGTTCAAAAGTTCACAAATCACCAAACAAGATTTAAAAAGTCCATATATGAACATTTTAATAGTTCAGTTTTATTTATATAGCGCCAAATTACAACAACAGTTGCCTCAAGGCACTTCATACTGTAAGGTATTTGTGCCCAGTAAGTAAGTGTATTCACAGTTCACAAGACTCTAACCAGCTGTGTTAACCTTCCTGAATATCTTAAAGATCTTACTTTTAATTTCCTTTGTCCTGAGACAATAAACAAAAGGATTTACAAGAGATGGAGCGAGGATGGTGCCAATCAATAAACCCTGGCGTTCTTCGAGAGTTAATACCACACCAAACCTGGTCAAGATAACAATGATAAACTGGGGACAGTATAAACATATTACACAAATCAGGTGACTCACAAGAGTGCTTCCCATTTTCTTTTTGTCATTATTTGATAATATTTTCACAAAAAATAAGATCCCACAATATGAAAGACAAATGAAAGTGAATGTGAAAAATGACAGAAAAAATGATATAATGGCAACTTGGTTGAAATATTTCTCTGGGTCAACACAAGTGGTTCGCATAACTGCAGCATAGTCACAGAAAGTGTACCTAAGCCTCGAATAGCAGTGAGGGAGCGGTGTAGCTGTTACAAGTGTAAAAAGCACAAAACTACAGGCAACAAACCACAGAATGTATGTAAATACTAGTGTACGTGTAATTGTTAAATAACTATGATACTGAAGAGGATAGATTATAGCAATTAATCGATCAAATGCCATAATTGTTAAAGAAAACCTCTCCATTGTTACTCCCACCTGATAAACATACATTTGAATTAAACACTCCACATATGATATGGTATTAACACCAGCAAGTAGAACCCCGATCATTGTTGGAGTGGCAGTAGAGGTATAGAAGATGTCAACAACAGCAAGATTGCAAATCAGAAGATACATTGGTTTATGTAACTGCTTGTCAGAAACAATGAAGATGATATTGACCAAACTTGCCAAAACAGCTAGTAAATAGGTTATCAGCATAACCACACCAACTGCTACAGGCATTTTGACTGTGTCAAAACCACCTATAATAAAATGTGTTAGTTTGATTGAAGCATTCTGTAAAGACATATTTAACAAATATTATGTTACAAAAATTATCAGATGCGGTTGAAGAAGTAAAGATATGCTGTTAACAGTGATAAACAGTTGTAACAAAAGAAAAAGAATTTTAACCCTATTAAATCCAAACAGGTTTGGGTTAACCCAAACCTGTTTGAAAGCACACAACAGTGCTTTCATATTTTAAGTCTCACAACAACAGGAAGTCTTAACTTGGCAGCTCCCTCATCAAATCACGCTGGATATCAATTGTCTGTGTTTACATATCACCAAAGACTGCAGATTACATCATGTATGATGTCACCCCCACCCTCCAAAACCAATGGTAGATGAGGATAGTTTTAGGATAATTTTAAATTACACTAATTCTATTTACATAACTCAGCACAAAATGCTACAGGGCAATGTTCCCTCTAATTTTTAATGTTTTTAAGCCAGCACACAAACTCCCTGAGCGGCCCCTTGGACCACTGTGAGCAACAGCAGACATGTGCACTGTGGTCCAGCCAGCATCGAATCCATCCAAGCTACATGGTTTATTAAAATAATAAAAATTACAGCATTTACATTTATGTTAGACTACTTTTAATTAACTGATTTAGCCCACTTACAATGAAAAGTTAAAAAAAAATCTTGTTCGTGACCTTTGTAGTTGTTGTAACACTATTGGAAGTAAAAATAACTTGAACTCCAATTTTAGAAAACAAAACTTTCTTTCTTTTTTTTTCATATAAAGCTCTGACTTGTATTATGAGTATGAGTCTGTGGTCTGGGAGAGAGTCCTGTAACTCTCCGTCTGCAAAATACAGTATATAATGACCAATGTTGGGAAAATAATTATATAGTTACTTCTTCAAAAAAGTCACTGAGTTATGGAAACAACAAAGTTTTTTTCAGCTGTTTACCTAAAAATGTAGCCAAGGTGTTTTTTTAAATAAACATTTCAAACTATTTACAGAACAATCAGGTGTTCTGCATCAAATTTGATGTCTGCCATACTTCGCGGAAACAGACCAGGCTGGCCTGGACGCGGACATCGAGAAGATCGAAGGATTGCGGTGGTGGGTTTCCATGGCAATGACTGGACCCGCTCCAGCGCTGTTTGTGGACTCTGGTGCCATTCTCTGTTTGGCCCTTCGTCGTGGCTCCATTAGATGTGCGTGGACCTGCTTTTCCTGAGCGTGGGATTGATGCAGCTTTGCCATAGTACCTGAAGTTGCATTTTTTATGTGTTTCGTGCTGGTTACAGTTGTAGCATGAGTGTTTAAGTTTTGTACAATTCTTCCTGGTACTGTTTTCACATATTATGCCGACTCTTACAGTTTTTGAAGAAAAAAAAAAAACAACGAAAAAGAGGGACTTTCATTCTGTAATTGTCCTCACTATCCTAAGTTTCTATAATATGGCCATTTACCATGTGGGACACTGTCATGTATGCCAGTTTGTCCATATTGCACTGTACATTTCCCTGTTTTACTTTTAACATCTTATCCTGCTGAACCATGTATGGAGGCTGGTTAAGTCTGGATTGTACCTTTGCTGTGTTCGGCTGGGGACAGCGTTTGTTTAACCCGTGGGGAATATGTAACAGTTACAATGGTGTGGTGTCTCTTTAATATAACATAAGTCAAGGGGTTATGAGGTCATTAGTGTGCGCCACTGCCCTCTCTGTGATTTATGCGAGCAATGTGCTTGCACGCGAATACATGGAGAGAGATGGACTTTATATGTTTTACCTCTCCAGAAAACCTTTACAACGTTACGGGTTGTATGAACATTGTCATATTTGATAAGCAGCAGCATTTCAGCCGGGCCTTGTATGGTTGATGAAGAGAATGTGCATTAAAGGATACGCTGTGGAATCCCCAGTACCATTGGATTGCACGACACTGGACATTATATTCTTCATTTCCAGTTAATACTTGTACAGCTGCTGTTATTGTGTATATATTTATTTATATTTCTTCATACATTCTTATATAGTTCTATATTGTGTATTTTGTTGTACAGTTATTTTATTTTCAACTTTAATTTATATATTTTATCTTATTCTCCCAGTTAAATTTACCCTTCATTCTAATTTGTGTTGTACAGTTATTTCATTTTTAACCTTAATTTATATTTTATTCCTTCCTAGTTAAATTTACCCTTTTTAATTTTTCATATTTATTTCCTATCTTATTCATAGCCTTTTCCTTTTTTTGTTTTCTTTAGGTCACGAGCAGTTGTCCAAGCATTTCACTACATATCGTACTGTGTATGACTGTATATGTGACAAATAAAATTTGAATTTGAAAATTTGATTTGAATTTACCAGTGTGATCGTGTATTCTTCCTACTATCCTGCTAAGGTTTCTACCGCCTCCTCTCAACCACTGAACACAACTCAACGTTGCAAACCCCAACAACAAACAAATGAAAAAGGCAAATAAAAACAAACAACCATTTAGTGTATTCCAATAATATATTATAATTTAGACAGACTTGATAAAGACAAGAAACATTTTTGGAGCAGTTTTTAAGCACAAAATTCATAGATTAAATAAAACATATGCAGGCCTTGTACTGAGGAGATGCAGCCTATTATGCATAAATTAAGCAGATAAATGCATTGGAATAGCACTCTTCTGCTCTGAGCATGTTCATATTTACTAACACACTTTCATACAGCACTTAAAGACTTATCAACCATTCTAAATAAACGGGTCTGTCTCTTGAAGCGGTTCTGAGTCACAATTTAACATTTGAACCGGTATTTGTGTAGAAACGAATAAATGTGTTGTGGATAAATGTATGCATCACAAAATATTTTTATTTTTAGAAATAATGTTAGTATTTGTAATCTAAGTAAATTTAACAA
This sequence comes from Maylandia zebra, assembly GCF_041146795.1. Classification (NCBI taxonomy): domain Eukaryota; kingdom Metazoa; phylum Chordata; class Actinopteri; order Cichliformes; family Cichlidae; genus Maylandia; species Maylandia zebra. The sequence goes on from NC_135180.1 coordinate 30,665,181, forward strand.
ATCATTTCTTTTCATTTGAAATATATAAAATTATAACAAAATACAAATAGATAGATTTAATCTTTTGTCCAACTAAACTTTCTTACAAAACAAGACACAACTTTCACTGTGTTCCCTCTTAAGTTTGCTCATTAGGTTAATGACTTCTTTGTTTACAAAGGGCTGACAGGAAAGATGTGTCATACTCACCCCTCTTGAGTGAATTATCATTAGTACCTAGCTCCAGTAATGAACCTCAAAGGGTTTGGTAACACAGTACTTGTGTCTTTTATTTCTGTATTTGATACATAGATATATCAAGATTTGGGCTTGATAAAGTTGGACTCACATTATTACACATCTGAATTGAAAACCACTCATTTGTTTGTGCTGTGAAGAACGAGATGAGGAGACCAAGATTGCCACCAGGAGAATTACACCCCAGAAAATATTCTGTATGTGAATCATCTTGTTGTCCTTTGTGCTATTTGTTAAAGAAGCTTAATCTAATGATTGCACAATTTATTAAAGAGCAGCTCTCTAAACACTACTCGTACACAAGTCAATAATCTATAATAGTGTTACATCCTCACTTCGTATGGATATTCTGAAAAACAGTCTCAAATCAGAAGTACTTGACTCCCTGGTATAACTCTCAAATGCGTACCTTAAAGTAGATCACTCCAAAATTTGAGAGTAAATATAATCTCACTAATTTAGAATTTTATTTAGCATGTAAAGAGTTTGCCGCTCTATAAGAAAGCCCTCTGTAAAGAAAGGGCATCCTACTATTCATCATATTGAAGAAAATAAGAACAACCCTAGGTTTCTCTTCAGCGCTGTAGCCAGGCTGAAGAGTCACACTTCCTCCAAACCAAAAACTTGAGTCTATCTGAGCGTCTGAGTGCAAGCAACTTTATGACACCAGTTTATGTGCATATAGGGACCTCTTGAGGAAAGCAGTGTTGTGGAAATGTATTTCCACTGAATTGGGCATGTCAGATTTTTTAAACACTGAAATAAATTGTTGTTAGACATAAAAGTTATGGGCATGTGTGAAGTTTTGCTTTATGTACTAAAAATTAATACATTGTTTGTTATCTAACATGATATTAATATTATATTAAATTCACTTGTCAGCTGCAAAATAATGTAAAATGCAGACTGAGTTCCATACAGGAGGTTTGTATTAAGACATCATATGAAACTCAAGTATGCATGAAATATATATGATTCAAAATGACAGGAAACATCTAGAAAATGTAGAGCAGCCACAAAAAATGGCACACGGGAAGAGCGCAGCAGCCACCACAACACAAATTTTGGGTCATTTATTTGGTCCAGCTAGTGGTCAGTGCAGCGCTTGCAGTGCACGCTGTGTCCTATGTGAAAGTGTCATGCACTGTAAAAAATATTCCGTAGAAAAACGGAAAATGTCCTGGTAATTCTCTGCCAGTACATTTTCTGTTTTTTTACGGAAGTTTGACGGACTTTTCTGTAAATGATAAAACGGAAAATTCTGTAGATTTACAGTATACTCTCTGTACTATTTATGGACATTTCCTTCAGCTATAAAATGGAAAGTATTGTTGCGTAATCAGTTTTAATAATAATAATAATGGATTGCATTTATATAGCGCTTTTCGAGAACCTCAAAGCGCTGTACAATTCCACTATTCATTCACTCTCACATTCACACACTGGTGGAGGCAAGCTACAGTTGTAGCCACAGCTGCCCTGGGGCAGACTGACAGAAGCGAGGCTGCCATATCGCGCCATCGGCCCCTCTGGCCAACACCAGTAGGCAAGTAGGGTAAAGTGTCTTGCCCAAGGACACAACGACCAGGACAGAGAGCCCAGGGATTGAACCGGTGACCTTCCGGTTACAGATGCGATTCCCAGGGGCGACCGTGGCTCCTGAGCCCTGGTCTTTTATTCGTCGAAGCATCCAGAGACGGCAACGGAACTCAGTAGTCATTTCACAAAACCTTTATTCATCTTTATTCATCTTCATTTAAGCATGCACTTCTAGAAGGGAAGACGAGGCCGGTGTGTCCCTCTGCAAATCTTCACTCCTTTGTCTGTGAAACACAGTTTTGTAGGGGCGACCCTATCATAAAACCCCCACGGTGTGCTGCAAACTCTGTCTGTGTCTATGTGCACGAGCACATGAATGCCTACATGTGCGCGTTCCCACGTGTCTATGTGAGTGCTCGTGAGTGACTGTGTACGCATACCTGTGTGTATGTGTGTGCACATGAGTGAGTGTGCGTGTGGATGTGTGTGCATGACAGTTAAAACACTGTGGGTGTAGGTGACTCCCTAGGTTATAAAACCCATCTCCCTTCCAGACCACAGTTATCCAGTTACAAATGTTGAGACCCCCACCCAAACATTCTCTGGGGAATTTCCACTCAGCATTAACTCCTCTCTGTTTTACTTTCACAGTTCAAGTGGGGGAGAGGTCTCCTACAATCTACTCCTAAGTTCACGACACAGTGAGGCCTTTATTATATTAAGGGCAGTGTCAGTATCTCTACAATAGTTCTACATTCTATGTTAACACATTTCTAAACTCTAAAATAAGCTAAACACTCCTACAGTATATTTTCTGTATCATTAACTGATATTTTCCGTTGATAGAAAAGTTGAAATTTCTGTTTATATTACTATTTCCAAGCACTTCTTTTCACTGTAACTCATTAAATATAGCTCCTTATATCCTTAAACGTACATTTCTATGCAATTACAACCTAGTACACCATGTACTCAAAAATTCATAAATTAAAACTTAAATTAATTTGTGCTTCAAACACAACAACATTGGTACAATTAATGTTAAACATTTTTTTATTCTCCTTAACTCAAACACTATACTAAAATATAACAACAGCATCCGTCGTGTCATAAAACGACTAAACAACTGATACATGAACAAAATAACTCACAAGCTTTCAAATTTGAGCATTTTTATTTCCTTGAAATCAGGTTGCCCTCATGTAAATGTGTTTATTTACATTCATTCAAGTGGCTACCAAGTGTTTTCTTCAAACAGGACACCTGACAAACAAAAAATGTCATATTTAACAATATGTTCACATAATAATATCCAGAGTACCTTTTAGTTAGAATCACTGCCTTGTGGTAGTTTTGCCTCAGCCAAATGGTTAAGGTGTGGTTTACATCCCTGTCTGTCCACTTATGATACAGTATACACATGTAGTCAGTTATAGCCACTCACCTTTGATTACTGAATTGCATTCACTTCATTAATGAAGTGAATGTAATTCACATTTGTGTGAACATTTGTCTGAGATTAAGTCTTTGGGGTCTTTACCTTACAATATAACATACTTGAGTCAAAATTTGTTGACTGTTTAAGTGGTGCCACATGAATAAAACTGAACAGATCTAAAGAAGATGTTCCTGAACTTTGGGTTTATTCGAACAGGACGGATGGATAACCACAGGACTTTTCCCCATATGATAACTAAAACACAAAATAAATTAAGACAGATTACTGTCCCAACCTTAAAGATAAAAGTGTATTTACTGGACTTGTTTTGTCAGTGAGGAGCAAAGTACAATTAGAAGTGCTTGTTCTGATGAAATGTTAAACTGTAAACAGCAGCGTAGTGAATAAGGATCTGTGTCCACAAATCCTCAGCAGTGACAACACTTAATCATCATAGTTCAAAATCCTTAATGCACACCTTTCTCTCCACTGTGTTCAAATGCTCTTAGCTGTCATGAAATATGTCAGGAAAAAGTCTGACATATTTCATGACCATTAAATGTTAGACAAGGCTCTGAAAACAAGTTTACGTTTACAAACAAAAACCTCTGCTTGTGCGCACAGACCCTAAATCACAACAAATAAGACAATAGTAAGACAAATTACTACAAAGTCGTGTTACCACTCTTCATATACCAGTGTGACAAAGTCCTGAATGCAGCCTACATGTCCATCAAGGTCCATCTGAGCTTTAAATAAAATACACTCAACTTTTCCTTGGATTTTCAGAGTTCCTCAGTTCATACAGGAACTGGAGCAGTCGGGGTTAACGTGTCACTGTGTTGCTCCTCCGTGTCAGCCATTGAGACTAGTTGCAATTTATTCTGAGGAAAAAAAGAGAAACAACAAGACATTTTTAAAAAGTTTGTATTTTTATAATTTTTTTTTACCTAGAACTAGAGATGGACCGATCCGATATTACCTATCGGTATCGGTTCGATACTGACCTAAATTACCGGATCGGATATCGGCGAGAAATAAAAAATGTAATCCGAGCCATTAAATATCAACAAAGCACCTCACAAAACTTGCGACACGGGGTAACTCGGCTCAAAACCGTAGCACGTCGGAGCAGTGTGCTCACGTGATAGAGCGGCTGTGTGTATTTTTAGCCTTCTACCAAACCAGCATTTCATCCCCGAGGAAGTTATCCCAGAGAGAAGTAAAGCAAGTGTGTAAGTTCATCTCTGAATGTTTGTAAAGAATTCCCATGTTAAGCTTAACAACTGATATATGGCATGACTGCCTCTCTCTCCTGCTGCTACTTCAATTGTGAAACTGCTTAATGATCAGCTGATCGGCTTTTCTGTCGCGAGTTTTTCTTCTTGTTTTTGGCCCGCTTTGCACCAGAAAGAGTAAACCAGCGGCTGAACAACAGCAGCACGTTTAAGCTTGATAAGCTGTTGTTAGAATTTATTTAATATTACTTTCGACACCAGGATCTTTTTCTACATAGCTGACAGCTGGTAACTGTGCAGGGGCGGATCTAGCAAAGTTTAGCCAGGGGGGCCGAGAGGGCATGAACAGGGAAAAGGGGGGCACAAAGACATACTTTTCTTTCTTATTCTCATTTAAAATGTCGAGCTTTTAATAAATAATTATCTGAATCTTACACTCAAAGTTTTAATCTGATGTAAAATGTATAGAAGTCCATTACTGTATATAGTAACTGTTAAGTCTAATATACCCTAGAAAGCTATAGTACTTTTTCCTATATCCATAGTTAGTTCTTGTCACGGTCTGCGGAGGCAGACCGTGCGGGAATGTGTATGGTGGACCCAGGTGTGAACACAAGCGAGGATGCAGGAGTGGATTTAAACAAAAGCGAGCCTTTTATTATGGCTGATGAAAGGAACAAAACAGAGTGAAGGCAGCATATGAGTAGTAGCTCAACAGAAACCTAAACTGGACAAACTAAGGAAAGGCTATGGCTGGAAATATGGAACACAGGGGGTGGGAACACAGACGACGCGACACAGACTGTATGAAACACAGAGACTAAATACACATGAGGGATGATCAGGGGAAGTGGATGCACACGGGGAACACAGGTGACACTGATAATCATAACAAGACACGGCAGGAGTGAACGTAACACTGATGGGAGATGGGCAAAGTAAAACAGGAAGTACACAGGAGGAGAGAGAGCACGGGGAGAACGCAGACATAACGGGCTGGGGAAAACATAGAATAAAACACAAAGAGAGACGAGGGCTCATAAATACACAGAGGGGCACACAGGGGGTAGGAGTCACGAAGGGAAAACACATAAGGAACAACGTAACAGATCAACCCAGGAAGCATGGCCTAAATAAAGAACAAAATACAAAAATACATGAAAACTAAGAATACTGGGCCCACATGGCCCAGGACCATGACAGTTCTAGCTCCATTTGCCGTTTGTATTTACTTTCATGTTCAATAAACCACCTTTACACCTTCACGACTGCCTGCATTTGGATCCTCCTTCATTTCCTCCACACGGCTCACCTCACTCGCCGTGACAGTACGGACCAGCCAGATATGGATCCAGCGGCATTCACCCCACCCACGGAGCTTCGGGACCTCATCACGAACTCCGCTTCAAAAATAATCAACCTGTGGCTAGAGCATGAGGGAGAAGCATCCCTCCACGTTCTGGAAGCCAGACTGCAACAGCTGCTCACGGATTATCCCTGGCTATTGGACTCACTACACCCACTCGTGCTAGACTTCATCCTTCACGAACTTCACCTACACCCACCAGCCGCTACCGCTTCCCAACCCAGCCGGAGGTTTTGCCTGGGAGGAAGCGACGATCGCGCCGTCGGCGCGTCGCCCCACAGCCGGAGATTAGGACTTCGGAACTGCCGGCTGTGGTGAGTGGAAAAGACGCTCCGTCTGTTTCACCAGTTCATATGACTGTTCATACCGGGGCTGTGTTCGTTGAGTCAGCTGCTCAGCCGGTAGCTCGGTTAACTGCCCAGCAGTCGCTAACTCAGTCAGCCGCTCAATCTTCACCTCCATTACAGTCACAGTCAGACCCAGTAGACACCATGTTACAGTCCATAGCCCAGTCAATAGCTCAGTTGGCAAGAGATTCATCAGCCTTATTATCAGTTCAGCCAGCCACTCCACCACCTGTTACTACTTCGCTACCTGTAGCTCAGTTGCCACCAGTTCAGCAGCCTGTCCACTCATTTACCCAGCCTTTATCCTCACAGCCTCATTACAAGCAGGGAACACACTCCACACAAACTTTTGCTGGTTCATTTAAGCTGGCCATCTCAGAGACAGTTGCTCCCTCTAGGGCCTCCCCAGAGGCTGGGTGTCAGTCACCAGCCAACTCTGGACCCCTAGAGGTCAAGACGCCAGCACCAGCAGCCTCACCGGAGAACTCACCAGAACAGTCTCGGCTCTGACTGAGGAGCCCGTCCAGTCTCACGTCATGTTAGCTGGGGGTTCAGGTGAACCCAGCCAGCGTCCTGCCTCGTCGGCTAGAGGGCCAGAGGAGCCCGGCCAGCCTCAAGTGTCATCTGCTGGGGGTTTAGGAGAACCCAGCCAGCCTCAAGTGTCGTCTGCTGGGGGTTTAGGAGAACCCAGCCAGCCTCAAGTGTCATCTGCTGGGGGTTTAGGAGAACCCAGCCAGCCTCAAGTATCGGCTGCTGGAGGGCCCGTGGAGCCCGTCCAGCCTCATGCCACGTCTGCTGGAGGGCCCAAGGAGCCCGTCCAGCCTCATGCCACGTCTGCTGGAGGGCCCGAGGAGCCCGTCCAGCCTCATGTCACGTCTGCTGGAGGGTCCGAGGAGCCAGCCAGCACCACGCCTCGTTAGCTGAGGGTCCTGGAGGACCCAGCCAGCACATCCTCACATCTGCTGATGGTCCTGGAGGACCCAGCCAGCACATCTCCATATCACCTCCTGCAGCATCACCGCCGTCGGGTTCCGCAGCCGTCCCGCTGCCGTCGGGTTCCGCAGCCGTCCCGCTGCCGTCGTCAGCGCCTGTTCCAGCCTCCGTGTCTTCATCGGCGCCTGGTCCAGCCTCCGTGTCTTCATCCGCGCCTGGTCCAGCCTCCGTGTCTTCATCCACGTCTGGTCCGGCTTCAGCTCCGCCTTCGTCTGGTCCGGCTTCAGCTCCACCTTCATCTGGTCCAGCTTCAGCTCCGCCTTCGTCTGGTCCAGCCTCCGTGTCTTCATCCACGTCTGGTCCAGCTTCAGCTCTGCCTTCGTCTGGTCCAGCTTCAGCTCCGCCCTCGTCTGGTCCTGCCTCGTCTGGTCCTGCCTCGTCTGGTCCGGCCTCGTCTGGTCCTGTGGTTGCCACGCCGCCGTCAGTGCCAGCTCGACCCGTTCCGCCTCGTCTCTGCCGGCAGTTTTCCGGGCCTCTAAGATGGCATCATGGCCTTCGGGGACGGCCTCCGGAAAGAGTTTGTCGCCGCCGCTGGCATCGCGGCCGTCCTCCGGACCTGCTCAGTGGCCGCCACTACCTTCCAAGAGGTCGGCCTCCGGAACTGTTTGCCCGTCGCCGCCGGTGCCGTGTGCACGGTCGGCCTCCTGAACTGTTTGCCCGTCGCCGCCATTGCCGTGTGCACGGTCGGTCCCCAGAACTGTTTGCCCGTCGCCGCCGTTGCCGTGTGCACGGTCGGCCCCCAGAACTGTTTGCCCGTCGCCGCCGTTGCTGTGTGCATGGTCGGCCCCCTGACTGTGTTATGGACTAGTGAACAGTCGTGTTTTGGTTCTGGACTCTCGTGCTCCTGGTTTTTTGTGTTTCGTGCCCTCCTTCCTGGGCCCCCTCCACCCGCCCTGGCTTGGTGCTTGTGCTTTTTGTTTGGGGCTGTCGGGAGCCAGCCCTTTGAGGGGGTGTACTGTCACGGGTCTGGGTCCGTTGGACCCAGTATGTGGAGTTTCATGTTTTTGTTATTCCATGTTTGAGGTTATTATGTTTTGGTTTTAGTTTGCATCAGGGATTGTTTTCTTGTTCTCTTGTTGTGTTTATGATGATGATTATGATGTTTATTATTTGAGTTTCATGTTTAAGGATTTGTTCTCGGTTGTATCTCACGTTTAGTTTAGTTCAGGTTCCATGTGTCATTCTGTCTGTCTCTCAGTGTCAGGTCTGCGTCTTGGTGTGGTGTTCTCATTTCCTGTTTTATTGTGAAGGTCTGGGTCTCATGTGAGTGTGTTCAGTTTTACCTCTGTCTCGTCTTGTTGATCATTCCCAGCTGTGTCCACCACCTGTGTGTAATTCCCCTGTGTTTCTCTGGGTGTATTTACGTCATGTCCTCCGTTATTGTAGTTGCTGGTCCGTCTGTGTATTCCACCCTGCCTCATCTGCGTTTCTACCATGTCTCACCCGTGTGTTCTCCCTGCTGTCCGCCATTAGTCTCTTCTGGTCGTTCTCGTTAAGGTTTGTGCTCTGTAGTTTAGTTGATCCCAGTATAGTTTAGTTCTAGCTCCATTTGCCGTTTGTATTTACTTTCATTTTCAATAAACCACCTTTACACCTTCACGACTGCCTGCATTTGGATCCTCCTTCATTTCCTCCACACGGCTCACCTCACTCGCCGTGACACAATATTATTTTCATGATTTTGATGGTCACTGTAGTTGCTATATTAGTTCTCTCTTTCTCTTATACTTACAATAACCACACTATGGACGGACAAGTGACTGTTTTTACGCGTACTTTCGTTACCAACAATGACGGTAAAACCATTGTTTGGCTCCGCCGTCCGCTTGTTTATTTTCCACATAAACCTTTCACAATAAAGCTCAAGTTTCTGTTGAGACTTTTCAAAATAAACTGAAACGATATACATTATTCTCAAACATAAAATTTCAGAATATTCATCAAACAAATGACCTCAAATAAAAACATCAAGTAACTATAAATGGCGCTTACAGTCACCACGCAGATGAAGGCACAGAGAATACCAGCATGGCCAGCAAGGATGAGGCAGAACCACCTAGCTCCAAACAGAAGGACCAGTCAAAAGAAATCGAGGACCTTATTGTTTGGTCCATCTGTAGCATGGGCATGGTTAGGTTATGAAAAGTCTGACATGCCCCAGAAAACTGTACTATGCAAATTATGCCACAAACTGGTCCCCACCACCACTCAAACACGACAAACCTCTTTAACCACCTACACAAGAATCACATGAGTTTTGAGAGAGTTTACGAATGAAAAGCAAAAAAGAGCCATCAGGTGCTCAAAATAATCCTTAGACTCAAACGTTAGAACAGGCTTTTCCTCGCAGCACACTGTGTAATAAATACTCAGAAAGAAAATGGCGGCCGTTTAAACTCATGTCTAAAAATGTAGTTTCATGTGACTCCAGGTACACAACGCCCAACTGAAAACACTTCACATAAGTCGAATTGCCCGAGAATCACAGAATTTACAGAAAATGTACTATTTTGTGATATATATCGTTATCAGGAGAGATATGTCTTATATTGGGATATGAGATTTTGGTCATATCACACAGCGCTACAAAGGATTATAATTCACGTAGAGTTGCTGTTACACCCCGGCCTAGGCTACCGGCGTGCAACACAAGAAAAATAATAAAAAGAAGTAAATCACACAGCCACAGCGTTACAATGAGTCGTTTTATTAACTTGACAGGCAGCGAGCGTCAGGGTGGGCATGGCCAAAACAACAAACAAAACACACTGGAAATAAATCAGAACTAACTTACCTATAGTGAGTCAACCCCAAAAGAAAATACAAACCTCTGACCTGCCTCCCTACCCAAAACAGGAGAAAAAGGTAATAAAAGAAACGGCTTCCCACCCCTACAGCTACCATGTCCAGATACGACTCTCTAAACTGTTTTCACTGCAGCCCGACTCTGTCACACGCCACGAAAGAGCCCCAAACGCGCAGCTCGCTGAAAGCAGGAAGTAGTAGGCTGCTGCCGGCCCCGTCAGGTCCCAATTTGTAGCTGGCCTCATTCCCTCTTCCACCAATGGTTAGCCTCCACCTGGAAACAGACATCACAGAGCACAGCACCACACAGCAACAATGACCTGGGTCATAACACCCCCCCATCTAAAATCAAGCATCTCCACCTTTTAAGAGATGCTGAATCTAGGTCTCTACTCGGGATAGTGCATCGGCCACAATATTATCAGCCCCTCGGAGATGCTGAATGTCAATGTTAAAATCCTGCAGCATCAAGGACCATCGCATGAGGCGCTGGTTGTTATTTCGCATGCGAGAAAGGAAAACCAGAGGATTGTGGTCAGTGTAGACAACCGTTGGTGGGGGGCTGGAACTGACGTACACTTCAAAATATTGGAGGGCCAAAAGCAACGCTAAGGTCTCCTTCTCAATGGTGCTGTAATTCAACTGATGCTTATTGAACTTCCTCGAGAAGTAGCACACTGGGTGATCAATTCCCCGATCATCCTCCTGCAAAAGTACAGCACCGGCACCATACGCACTGGCATCCACCTCTAACTTGAACGCACGAGTAAAATCAGGGGTAGCTAACACTGGGGCACTGCATAACAGGGCTTTGGCTGAGTCAAATGCTTCCTGACAGTCAGAGTTCCACAAAAAGAGGTGTGACGGACTTGTCAACGCAGTCAAGGGAGTAACCACTGTGGCAAAATTTTTACAGAACCCACGGTAGTAGCCACACATCCCCAGAAAACGGCAAAGTTGACGGCGTGTTGTTGGTACGGGGAAATCCAAAATGGCCTGGACTTTGGCTGTGAGAGGGCGTACCTGCCCCTGTCCCACCTGCTTCCCCAGATAGGTAACCACAGCTTTGCCGAACTCGCACTTGGCAAGATTCACAGTCAAACAGGCACCCTTCAACCGGGCAAAAACTTCCTGCAGCGTGTCCATGTGCTCGGGCCATGTTGGGGAGTAAACTACAATATCATCTAAGTAAACCTCACAGCCATGGACACCCAATAGCACCGTATTCATCAGTCTTTGGAATGTGGCATTTCTTAACCCAAACGGCATTTCTTAACCCAAACGGCATCACCGTATATTGCAGGAAGTGGTCTGGGGTCACAAAAGCAGAGATCTCAGCCGCCCGTTGTGAAAGGGGCACCTGCCAATAACCTTTCAAGAGATCCAGCTTTGTGACAAATCTGGCTGAGCCCACCCGATCTACGCAGTCGTCTATGCGTGGGAGCGGAAAAGACTCCGGTTTAGTGACGGCATTTACTTTGCGGTAGTCATTACAGAAGCGTGGAGTTTGGTCAGATTTAGGCACCAAAAGGGTAGGTGAACTCCAGGGGCTGAAACTAGGGACCGCAAAACCATTCTTCAGCAAGTATTCCACCTCCCTTTTCATAACAGCCCGCTTTACTGGGTTCACCCGGTAGGCATGCTGCTTGATGGGCCTGTGGTCACCAACATCTATATCATGCTCAAGCATGGTAGTTTGAGTTGGTTGGTCACTGAAAAGCACGGTATGGCCACAGATCAGACTATGTATGTCCTGCTTGTGGGGCTCATCCAAATAAAACAAATGAGCCTCAAGGTTTTCCAGGATTTTAGAATTCTCTAAGCGTGCCCCCAAACTTGGGCCTTGGGGCTCAAGCAACCCGTCCACCTCAGGTTGGTAGGAGGGGGATCCCACCGTCACAATAGGAGAACCTATGTCGACATGGCTCTTTTCACGGTCCACATATTTCTTTAACATGTTGATGTGACAGACCCGGGACTTTTTCCGCCTATCTGGGGTTTTAATCAGATAATCTGTATCACTGATTTGGCGCTCAACCTCATAAGGACCACTAAAGCGAGCCTGAAGACATGAACCCCCGATTGGTAGGAAAACCAAAACATGCTCACCAGGCAGAAAGGTACGCTTGAGGGCTTTCCTATCGTACCTCTCCTTCATATTACTCTGGGCATTAGAAAGCAAGCTGCGTGCCAACTCACACGCAGCGTGCAACCTCTCCCTAAACGAACTCACATAATCAAGTACATTGTGCGCGGGTTTCGGCTGGTCTGCCAGCCACCTCTCCTGGAGCAGACGTAAGGGTCCACGCATAGTGTGTCCAAAAACCAACTCTGCCGGGCTAAAACCCAGGGACTCTTGTGTGGCTTCTCGAATGGCGAACAGCAACAATGGCAGGCCCACATCCCATTCTGAATCAGTTTCAACACAGTACTTCCGCAACATGGCCTTTAGAGTCTGATGGAACTGCTCCAATGCCCCCTGAGTTTCTGGGTGATAAGCACTGGACACCCGGTGCTTAACAGACAGTTCAGACATAACTTGAGCAAAAACTCTAGACAGGAAATTAGATCACTGATCGGTTTGAATGTATTTCGGTAACCCAAATGTAGAAAAAAACTGCACAAGTGCTTTCACAACGACCTTCGCCCTGAGTGATCGCAAAGGAATAGCTTCTGGGAACCGTGTGGCTGCACACATTATGGTAAGTACATACTGGTAACCTGCCTTGGTCTTCGGCAAGGGCCCTACACAGTCCACTATGACGTGTTCAAAAGGCTCACCTATTGCAGGGATAGGATGTAAAGGGGCAGGAGGGATGACCTGATTAGTGTCACGTTCTGGTACAGGGATTCAAACGCAGAGCGGTAAGGTATCTCCAAGGTGTAGTTTATTTACAGTGCCAGTGCAATATATGTACAGTGAAGGGATCCAAAACTCCGGGGGAATCACAGGGTAACAGTGCCAGTGCAATATATGTACAGTGAAGGGATCCAAAACTCCGGGGGAATCACAGGGTAACTCGCTCACGTCTTCTTCGCTCACACTCACACACGTTCCCGCAGCAGGGAGGTCGCAGGTCCGGGGGGGGAAGATCTGAGGCAGACGAGAAGGCAGGTCACCAACTAATCACAAATCACGAATATGAAGCACAAGAGCTGTGAGAACACTAACGTTAGGGGTACAATCATTCAGCGACGAGAGGATCTGTGTTCCAGCCTCAAATAGTGCTCCCGGTGATGATGGGTGAGTGTTGTCAGGTGTGTGTGTGGGCCAAGGGCGGGAGCCCACAGTGAGCTCCGCCCAGGCAGAGAGGGAGAGAACAGAAACAGCAATTGTAGCCTTGTGGGGCCGACCGGGCAGGCACGGAGACCATGACAATTAGGCTTGCCAGACACCTGACAAACATGACAGGACCGACAGTAAAGAGCCACATCAGATTTAAGCCCTGGCCAAAAAAAATAGCGGAGCACCCTGTCATACGTCTTTCTAATCCCTAGGTGGCCCGACAGGTGATGCTCATGGGCAAGACTCAAGACCTGGGGTCGGTACTCCGTCGGCACCACACCTGAGTGACCACCTCACCCTCTAACCCAGTCGCCGGAGTCCACTTGCGCAACAGAACCCCGTGGTCAAATTGGTAGGACGCAGGACCAGGTACAGCCACCTGCTGCAGGGCAGCAGATCGGCAGGCAGACAACGTATCATCAGACTGTTGAGCCTCAACGAGCTGCTCCCTGTTCACTGCCAAACACAAGTCCTCTGATACTACATTAAAAACCCTAGGTTTCTCACCGTCAACCTCCGGGGAATGGCTATTATGTGCGTCAGACCCATTCAAGAACGTCTCGGATATGTCCACCTCGTCACCCAGGAGATGAGCCTGAGCACGTGTAACCACGCATGCTGGAAAAACCGTAGAGTCACCAAGTCCAGAAGAGGTATGGCACAAAAAATCCGGAGTAGGACATTCAGTGACTTCAGGAGTGGCTGGAAACACCTTTCCCCCGGCCAAGTCGTTTCCCAGAATAAGATCAATGCCTTCAATTGGCAGCTGATCTTGCACCCCCACCCGCACTGCGCCCGATACGAAGGGGGAGGTCAAGGTAACAGTGTGAAGCAGCATGCGCAAAATACTCATCTTAATTCCCCACACCAACAAATCAGAGCCACAATACGACTGCTGAGAGAAAGGCACAACTCCACGCCGCGCTACAGAATGCTTTGCCCCCGTATCCCTTAATATGGTTGTGCTGCCCCTTTAAGGCAGGCATGATCATCTGGGTGTGTGTTTTTTGTACCAGCAGACTTGCCGTAGTATCTCACCAGTGAAAAACAGTCCTTTAGACAAACTGTCGTCTGTTCCACTTTTTGTTCACTTTTTCTTGCTGAGCCTGAGAGAGCACATGCCTGTAAGTAGTTGCTATCTGTTTTGTAAGCTTTCCCGCGATAGTTTTGTGTAGCAGTTTAGAGGTTTGTGTGGAAAACTTCCTTTTGTGAGGAAAAACGGCAGCGATGCTAACACGTTAGCCCGTCTATGGGATTTCCCATGTAATGTTAGCATTAAGCTAATCGCTAAATGCGTGAGCCTGATAACCAGTGAAAGGGTTTGGATAAGTTTGTGTTTATGTGTTATATACATTGTAGTGCATGGCTTAATGTTTGATGTTGTAAAGAAAATGCAATTACAGCAGAAATGTAATATTTTATTTTTGTTTCTGTACCAGTTTTACAGTGCTTCAACAGTAAACATCTAAAACGTATCCGCTGACTCCTGGATGTTTATTGTGGACCTGTTAGCTATCTGCCAAGCTAGAAACCAGCTTTACACCCTAGTGAGGGCAGAATAGTAAAAAGGCATCGTCCCAACACGGCTACCTACAGAAAAGTGGATCTGCGTTGAACACAGTTTCTTCTGTTTCTTCTAAGCTACGATGGATAGTAACGACGACACGCTTGAGACGCGGTCAATATGCTCCAACACCTCACGTGCCAGTCAGCGCTCTTCAGCCAGTGCCATTGCAGCCAGAGCACGGGCAAAAGCAGAGGCTGCACGTGCTCAAGCACTATTTGCACAAAAAGAGGCAGATATGTTAAAAGCACAAGCATATATTGAGGAAGAACAACAAAAAGCAGCAGCTGAGGCTGCTAGGAAGAGAGCAGAGCTGCAAGCCAGTTTGCATACCTTGAGGCTTGAGAGCGCGGCTGCAGCTGCCATTGCTGAAGCGAATGTTCTTGAAGCAGCTGTTGAAAACGAATTTGGGGAGTTAGATCGGGTTAGCCTGAAAAGTGAATACGTTGAGCGTAACCCAAGTCCTGAACCTCACCAAAACACACAGCTACCAGAACTCATGCCAACTCTGATGCACCAACTACCAGTCGACAGTGATGAGATCAGCAAATACAACTTGCCTGTTCAGAGAACATCCAAATTGAGTCAAGATGCCACTCCCTATTACCCTCGTACTCAAAGCCCCTGCAGGACAGCCCCGTTCAAGCAAGAACATTCACACAGCTTAAATCCATCCAGGGATACCTACAGACACCAGACACAGTCACATGATATGAGACCATACAGCAGTAGCTACCAACCGCCTCAGTCTCATACAGGTGCTGCCAGGACTGACGAGCCCACTTCATCATCGACCACAGACTTGGCCAAGTATCTAATACGGCGAGAGATGATAAGCTCTGGGCTGTTAAGGTTCGACGATCAGCCAGAAAATTATTGGGCCTGGAAGCAATCTTTCCACAGTTCTACAGAGGACTTAAAACTGACGTCAAGAGAGGAGCTTGATCTGCTATGTAAATGGCTGGGACCAAAGTTATCAGAGCATGCTAAGAGGATACGAGCAGTCCACATACGGTTTTATTCCGTTCAGTTGTTAGTTCACCTGTAGTTTTTTAGAGTGGCCATTAGAGGTCACCCCACCGCTTTGTATGAGAGAGACTATGGGCAGGGAGAAACGTGGGCAAGGCACCTGAGCTTTTCTGCTCCAGATTACCAGCAGAGAAGTTGTCATTCCGTGAGAAGTGTGCGTTAATGAGCAACAGAACACACACACACACACACACACACACATGCCCACGCACCTAAGCCTGTATGCAATACCTGCTCCTCTGACAATCCCTGTTACCTTCAACTGTGTAAATGTAGCTGTTGCTGTTCTGAGAGTCTATTGTGCAAGTGGTGTGATATGCCCATGTAGAAAGGACGGCACTGCAACGCTGGACTTGCCCTTACTCTGGGCTCCCTCTTTATTCTGGCAACTGGTACAAAGAAAACAGCACAGTCTTCATTAACAATGTGCAAAGCAACTGCAACATTCAGTTCACCAGCTTGGGAGTTTTTTTCCTTTTCTTTCCAAACATAACACTTAACAAATGACTAAGATATATTTATACAACACAACATCAACAAAGTCTTTCTTTTAAAAGTTCTAGCTGAAACCAAACCTGTGATCGTATAGTAGCAATATTATTTATTTATTTTTCTCCTTTTTCCTAACCAACAACAACAATAACATATAAAAACAGCTTTTCTATTATAAAACAATCATCATTGTTCATCTTTTTTTTTTCCTATACAACAGCATCAATTAAAACTTATACTTAACAGCGCCTACCTGGTACAAAGAAAACAGCACACAGTCTTCATTAACAATGTGCAAAGCAACTGCAACATTCAGTTCTGTTAAAAAGAATTAGAGCAATTACAATCTCATAGAGAAGCATTAGAGCTAAGTGCAAGTCAAAAAGCACCCAACTAGCTAACGAGTATTAGCTTAGCATGCTAACTAAAAATGCTACTCGTGAATAAAGTTACTACCCATGCATCAAAATGCCTGTAACTTTCAGGATACATGCTAGTACTGCTTACAATCAAAATACATGTTGACAATTACCACTATGAGAGTGTTTTCATTAATACAATTACAAAATTGACAACAGTATCGCTCACTAGCACCTACCACCAGCTTGGGAGTTTTTTTCCTTTGCTGAGGCATGCGCTGTGCAGCAATTTGGAACCTTAACAGTTGCAGTTGCTGTGTTTGTCCACCAGGTGGCTCCAACTATTCACAAAGCACATCAATTTTGAGGAAATTCATTAAGCTATTTTCTAACTCTGTTACATCAAGTCAATACAAAAGTCTGCACTATCCTCAGTGTCTTCATTGTCTCCCTTCTGAACATTCATCCGGGCCTTGAGCAGTGTTCTGGCCGACACTCCGGGGAGTGGTAGCGGCAAATCTGAACTAGCACCTTACAGTCCTCCCAGTCCAAGCTATCTACCCAACATAGATATTGACATTTTCATATCGGAATTTATCCTGCAACATGAACCATGGGTAATGGAAGTATCGATATTTCAGGATCGCTCTGCACATCACTACTCCTCAGTTTTAGAATAAGACAGTAGACAGCGGTGAGGAGGAGAGTGCAAGTGCGTCACAAAAACACGCAAATATGACTGCAGTCATATTTGCGTGTTTTTGTGACGGGTTAGGTGCTGCTTCATTTACGGGTGTCATGACACCCGTAAATGAAGCAGCACCTGACTGCAGTTTAAAGAAGAAGCAGGTGCTAACTGAGAAGAGATTCAGCCAATCCAAGCTGAGGCATTTGATTTTTCTGAATGTCAACCTGCACTGTGGACATACAGTTTGGCTACTAAGTTTGGTTCTGTGGATTTCTGTTTTGTTTTTGTGTTAAATCAAAATTAAAAGTTTAATTAAAATATTACACAAATGTAAGAATGCCTGCTTTTGTAACAGAACAAATACACAAAATAAGGGAATTATAAGGCTTCTCATAAAAACGCTAAATGCAAAAGGTTTTATCAACACACAAATCATTCATATTTGCCAAGTAAAGATAAAATATGAGGCTACAGATGATAATAAATTAAGAGCCAATTGGTAGCCAAAAGAACCGGCTCTTCTTTGGGAGCCATGCCACAAGAGCCGGCTCCCATCACTAGTTTATACAGTTTGTAATTGAGAGACTGCTCCATTCATTTTGGGCATATCATTTTTGAGCTGGAAGCCCAGAAAGCTCCTTGGTGCTTAACAGGCTAAGCTCCAGTTTTTAACCTCAAACAAATGGTCAGACTTAAAGACTCAATCAAAAGCTAGAAATCGCTCCCCGTTTTGTTATCTCCCATAACCCACCCACCTGTCCCGAAAGCTATCTCGGATCTAGTACCCTCATAACTCTCTTACCTCTTCTGCTACATGCCTTTCCTCTTTTGAATTTACTCTAGGGTACCAATTTCCACTGTTCTTTAAGAATGAGATTGAGCTGGCAGTTTAAATCATTCAAAGCACATGCAGCATGCCCAACGGGTTTAGATCCATACGCAGGTTGCTTTGTGCCACAGCCGGTAGTGGCAATATGTTGACCGGTGTATTGCCACTGCTGACCACGACAGAGACGTGGTTCAAGGATAAAATAAATAGCAGTTTATTAACAACTATTTAAAACATCCCATAAAAGCATTAACAGGTGGATCAATATACATATATTCTAAAAAGTTCAGAGCAGAGGCTTACCAGTGGGTGACAGAGATGCCAAATGAGGACGAATAAAAAAAAAGAGAAAATCCACCGATAAATGTGCAGCACACTGTCACACACTCACACTCTAGTGCAGCTCAAACAAAGGTGTGTAGTACACCAAGGGTCCCACCACCAAGACACCCCAGTCACTTCCACTTCAGGCCCTCTGCATCTAAATAAAAGAAACAAAAGAAAACTATAATGGATTCAAAACAAACTCGATATACACCCCCTGTGGCTAGCCCAACCACAGAACACACTGGTGATAGAAAAGTAGCTAGAAAACGGGCCTCCTTCCAGTGGTGCAAAGCAAAAACAAAAGGTTACAAATCAAAACATTCAAAAACCAAATATACATCGGAATGAATTAACCCTGTGCTCGAAGCAGACGGCATCACAATATCACTCCAAATCGTCATCCGTCCGACAATTCTAATTGGATACTTCGGTCAATTAACATGCACGTCCGCAGGCTTCCATATCTGGCATGTATGGCGCCACTGTTCTCTGAATTATCCACTTCTATAAAACTGGCAGCAACAGGGAAAAGAAAATCCCAAACAGGAAAAGGAAGGCAAAGCAGCAGCACTTCTGTTCTGTTAGCTGAGCGTAGAATAGAAAAGGCGTAGCGGCCCTGCTGTAAAGCTACTGGCCGCCCACTAAGGCCCACACTTCCTGCAATACATAATGAGTGTTTACTAGAAAAGAAAACAATAAAAGACAGATTGTGAAAAATCAGAGTTACGTACCAATTAAACGGCGTCACCCGATTTATTAACACAGTGGATCATAGGAGGCTTCTGCACCTACGACCTATAAACAACATTGGTTTACCACTGAGTGAAATAATGTACGCCCTGCACCGAATAAACACATACCAGCCACGATGGAGGCTTCAGGAAGGTAATCCACGGGTGATCTCTGTAACACAAACAACAACCAACATGAGTACTGCCAATTCAGGCTGAGGCAACAACAACATGTACGCAGCTCCTACCTGTAACACCGGGAGAAGTCAGGTGACCGAAAGGAGATAACAGGTACACGATTCGGGGATGCTCAGATGGCCACTATTTATACTAGTGCCCCCTAATGCGCCTGACTAAAAGTGGGATCAACCAGAACATTTAATATTCCTTCTGCCACATTAGCAAGGCCTGCGGGCATGATGGGTTGTAACAGCACTTTTATTTCTTCTATCTCATGCATGAGAAGGGACGTCAGACACGGGGCACTGAGAGTGTCTCTGACAATGAACAGTCCAGCTCCTCTTTTAAACACAGTTGCAATACACAAGGCCTTTCACCGTTGTTGTTCACAACTTAGATCTAAAAAAGGATTCCACTTTCCACTACCTGTTCTCCCCCACTCTGGCTTCTTCCTGTGTGAATGCCCCCCCCTCCCCACAAGAAAATTAAACATAAGTCGCTCAGAAAATATAAGTAAACTTAGAATATAATTTTAAGGAGATTCAAACTGTCCAAAAATATAAACCCTGAGCTTGAAAATAAAAAGCATCTGGACTTCTTTAAGTTGTTTGAAGTTGCTAAGGTCAAATGGTGGAGAGTCCCAGATTTAAATGCTGTGGGAGTGTTCCCCCAACAGGGACAAAAGGACACCCTAATGATCCTCTACCTAATCACATGAACCAAGGTGTGAAAACGGGTGTAGGTAGGTCACAATCAGCCAAGGTTTCGGGTGAGCTCGTTGTGAAACCTAGCCCCACCCTATCATATGATTTCCTGAGATCAGATGGCCCAAGATGTGAGTGGGCATTAAGTGAATAGTAACCTCATAAATTGCAAAAAAAAGTGCAATAAACTACAGAAAAATTTAAAATTGTTTATGGTTTTTTGCATATAGTTCTAGTTAGAGAAATTTAAGAGGTTTGTCCCTCAAAACTGTAAATACAAAAAAGTTGCACAAAATAGTTTCCAACCACAGGAAATTTATTTTGAGTGTCTTAATAGTTTTATTTTTGAGATACACCAATTTTTATATACTGCAGGAAAAACAAAAGTAAATATTATAATGCAAATTTGCAAAGAAAAACCAGCATGTGTATCAAAATAAACTATTTCCAGCAGTGCAATTTGAGTTCTAAGCATCCCAGAAACTATACAGAAAAGCATAAAGTTGAACATGACTTTTAAAAACACCGGTATAAGCTTATAAGGCCCTGAAGGTTAAAAAAAAAAAAAAAAGCCTACATTGATGTCACTTCTGGTTTTGGGTAAGTAATGGTGGACATGCGATAGTTGTGATGATGCCTATTCCAACGTAGGAAGTGTTATGAACTAGGGCTGGGCCATATTATACCGTTCACGGTAATACCGGTATAATGTTAGGCAACGATAGGAAAATGAAATATCGCGATAGAATGGGAGTAAAACGCGCATGCGCAGTGCCTTTGTTTTCATACGCACATGGCCGATTGTTGAGTGAAACAGATGAATCAGAATTGGTTTGTAAAAATGGTGCAACTTCAGTGATGTGGAACTTATTTGGTGTTTGTCCGTCAGATACACGACAAAGCACATTTTTTTGCAGAACAGGCAAGCGGCCGTCGTTATTGTCGTATTTGTCGGACTAAGATGCTCTTAAATCTGGGAGTAATCTGGGTCCTAAACTCCGTATGCTTCAGGTCAAACAACACTGCAGCATCACTGAGCGTTAAAAACTGTCTAAATTCTTTCATCTTTAATAAAACGATCAGCATTGCTGCTTTACCAGGTGTAACTATAAAGTTTAACTTCCAGGCATCCATGAAAACAAAAGTTATTACATTTAACGGAGTTAGAAGTTAGCAGGAAGCTAGCAGAAGTTAGCTCGCTAGTTTTGCTAGTTACCTAAGCATGATATTGCATGTTCTGACTGAGAGATTTCTGAAAAAAATCAAACGTACAGCTCTGCTATCACTTCCAACATAAATGAAGACAGGAAACTAAACAGCAGTGACGTTTGTAGGGTTACTGAAGTTGGGCTAGCTGGTATATAATGATGTGCTACGTGATCGCTAGCGACACAGCTATATTAGCATAACATAAACAGTGAAGCTGGAGGACGAACACTAACACTTTTCCACTTATAAAAGTTAACGTTAAGGTTCTTCATGGTTAGAGACAAATGCAATCGCATGGCAGGATGCTGTAAACGGACCAAACTTCAGTCAGGAGAACAACTGAGATAATCCATCCACAATACGAGGTTAGTCATTAATATACTGCAACATGGGAATAGAGCAGCTGCCAGAGAATTCAACATTAATGAATCAATGGTACAGAAGTGGAGGAAGCAAGAAGAATGAGTTTAATAAAGTTTGATTTATCTGACTGCTTTGTTTTGCTTAATGTGCCTTATAATCCTGTGCACCTTATGGTCCGAAAAATGCGTACTGCACACTGCAGTTTAATGTTGCAAAGCACCTCTTTTTAACTTCAGTGGATATTATACATGGTTATGCTCAGGATATGTCAGCCCATTTCTACTGGAAATGCCTTTTGGTTAAACTTTCAGCAAGGAATTTGCATTTGCACTGTTACATTTTTATAAAGCTTTAATGTACATAAAAACCAGCTTCTTGTTTAAGTGAAAATAAATGGAAGGTTGTCTTTTTGCGCTAGTAATGTTGTGGAGTTGTATTTTGTCTCGCATCAATTATATCGTCGGTTATATCGTTATCGCAAATTTTCAAATATATATCGTGATAAATATTTTTGGCCATATCGCCCTGCTCTATTATGAACAGCTGATCGGATCGGCAAAGCGTGTTTCTGGAATATTATGTTTTTGTTGCTGCAAGTGTTTTTTGTGCAGTTGTTGCAACACTATATGTGTAAGAAACCGTGACCTACACTGAAAGAAGTGATATTGTCTCCTTTTAAATATAGCATATTATATTTTGGTATATCTTTTCAATTCAAATGAGTAATTCCTGTCTACATATATAATTCGAGTAACTCCAGAATACATTCCCTGCATTTTAATCCAATTAATTTTAGTTAATTAAATGTAGCTCAAAATGCTTAAGTATGTTTTTCATAGCCTCCTGCTGGGCCATTTTGCGCATGCGTTAGGACAGGCCACCATTTTGCACGCGGACTGAAGAAGCGGACTCTTTGTGTGCTGCAAGCGGGCTCAAGTTAATCGCACAACTTCATATAAAGGTGGTCTAGCTTCGGTAAGTAAACCTTTTACGGTCGTTTTTGTTTTATTTTTTTACCTCAGTCAAAGCATGTTGACTCTTTAAGACGTGTGCACATGGAGAAAGAAGTCTAAGTAGTTGTACACCTCTGAACTTTGTCATGAATTTGACTTAAGCTAGCTATGTGCTCTATTAGCTACTGCTCTATTAAAAGAGTAATTGTATTGATGCGTTAAAATGTCATATGTTTTTAGCTTAGTTCTTGTGGCACACTTTGTACTAACAAATTATGGAACGAGGCAATTTCTCTGTAGTTAGCTGTAAAGTTCACTGTACAGTCGCCTGCGGTTTTAAGTTGAGAAATCGTCCCTCCCGCCACAACATTGGCATTAAGGAATAGTCGGGCGGGGGAGGGGGCTTCTGAACGCACCTGCACAGTCAGGGGTGCAGTAGGAAATAAGTAGGATTGGCATTGCACAACGTCTTTTGTGCAGAAAAAAATAATGGTTGTAAACTGTGGAGGAGAATAACTCAGTGGTTGCCAAAAATGTGAGATCAAAAGGCACTGAGAGTGATGTTTGTCAGAACTGAAATTAACTCAGAAAAGAAGTTGCTTCACTTGATAGAGCTGTTGAGTGCAAGACCTGTCAGCAGTCTGGTTTAGCATTTAAAGCCTCGCTACGTGCTTCCAAACCGCTGCATTTAATCTCAGAGAAAACTAACACAGAGAAGTAAAGCAAGTGTGTAAGTTCATCTCTTTATGTTTGCATAGTATTTTCATGTTGAGCTTAACAACCGACCCATACGGTAAAAAAATATATTTTAAAATACATTTTGAAATATATTTCAAAATATACAAAAAATGGCCAAAAAATATATGTGCTAAAATACATTTTAAAATATATTTATATATTTAAAATGTATTTTAGCACATATATTTTTTGGCCATTTTTTGTATATTTCAAAATGTATTTCAAAATGTATTTTAAAATACATTTTGAAATATGTTTATGTATTTTGAAATGTTTTTTAGCACATATATTTTTTGGCCATTTTTTGTATATTTTGAAATATATTAATAAAATATATTTCAAAATACAATTTAAATTTATTTAAAATCATTCAAAAAAATATAAATTTAACCCTTCATATATTTCTAAGAAAACACATTCACATGTAACATCTGAAAGAAATCTTTATTTGATGTTTAAAACATACATATAGCATATCAATCAAGCAAGGGATATTCATTTTATAAGTTTATTCTCATTACATACTCAAACATTCTAAAAGAAACACACACACATATACATATATGTGTGTGTGTGTGTATATATATATATATATATATATATATATATATATATATATGTATATATATATATATATATATATATATATATATATATATATATATACACACACACACACACATATGTGTGTGTATGTGTATATGTGTGTGTGATTGTATGAACATAAGTCAGCATACTTAAAATGTAATTTCTTTTCCTTTTCCAGCAGTCTCAGTTCCCCCAGCTTTCACGGCATTCCTCAAAGCCCTTCTGGACACGCTGGGAAACCCCTTCCTTACCGCCACTGTAACAAACAAAAGTCACAGTTCTATTACTTTTATCAGAGTTAAAATAAAAATGTGATTTATGTTAGCTGGCTTCATTTAGCAAACAGATATTTCTGTTTATATAGATACAGATATTAATACAGATATATTTTACGCATAATTTTACCTCTTTTTTTTCCTAGATGGGAAGTCTATCCAGTTCACATTACAGTTTGGTCGTCTCTCCTTACCTTCCAGCATTCATAAATCTGTTGACCTTCTTTGTCTGAGACCAACCACTACAATGCATCATCACCTATTTGTATTGGTAACTTACTTTACAACCTATTTTAATGGTTGCAAAGTAAGTTACTTGTGCTGTATGCAATTTTAGATACACAGAAAGTCTTCACTTACTATATATGGCTGTCATAGTGTCCTTATCAAGGGCAGTTCTTCACTCTGCGCCGATGTCCGTTTTGCTCTGTCCTCCTATAAAAAGCATGAACATTTGAGTGTTTGACTAGTTTTAGATTTCCAAAAATTTGATATTTGTACAACTAAACATTTGAACTACAATATATGCTATTGAGCGATACTTTTATGGGTAATTTTTGGTAAAGAAACTGGTGACAGAGTTGTAGGCTTTTTAAAGTACTATTAGCTAACCATTTGAACTGACTTTCAAAGCTGATTACCTTTTAAATTGCTGTGGATCAAAACCTCCAGTGGGAAGGCGGCCATTAGAAGAACACGCACCATTGAACCTGAAAATAACAAAAACAAACAAAAAACAGAACAATATATAAGAGTCCGGTAGGGTAATAAATCTCTTCTGAAGCAATATAGTTCATTTTGGGTGAAAAACAAAACATTCCTCTAAAATATATATACTGACATCAGCAATCAACATCATGATTGTAATTATTTCCTTTTTAGTACATCTACTGCTGTTTGCATGTGTCAAGCACTACGACTGTATCTATGCATATAAATTCACCATATATATCCAGCAAAAATGTTTTGTTATAGTCAAAAGGAAAACAAACAAAGGCATTCAATCAGAGGTGAGAAATTAATTGGGAATATGAATTATAGGTGAACTATTCTTTACCTACTAGCAATCAAGCTTCTTTAACCAAGAAGCTTGAAATATTTGAATGTAAAATAAAATAAATAAATAAATAATAATAAAAATAACATGATGTAATTAAAATGCACAACTTACATTAAGGAAATCTGCATTTGTATCCACAGGCTAAAAGTAAAACAGTAAATGTGTTAGTGATAGTACAGGTATTTGTAAAAAAAAAAAAAAAAAGAGGCAGTAACTGTGACGCTTCTAGTGGGATGCTAAATGCAGAGATTTATATTTACAGTATAATACTGCATGTACGGGTAACTGTGTTGTGAACTGTAACTGAATATTAGAGAATCTCAGAGAAATTAAATGTATTTATTTTTTTGAATTTATCAATCATAAAACCGTCTGTTTTGAAGGCCTGTTACGATAGCGACTTTTTGTTGGTCGGTATATTGCCCCATAAACAATTGCGACAAGTTATGTCATTGTCATTTTAAGACCATTTTATGTCTTTGAATGTATAATCATAATATAACACCATAATAATGCAAGATCTACACACTTTCAATTGACAAACCAACATCTAATTCTTAAAGTATTTAGATCATTGAAATTAGGAATCAAAATATTAGATACCTTAAAAACTTGAATAAATAGTAAATTTTCTAACAAATAGAAAACAATGTTATTTAATGTTATTGTTTTGTTATCATTATATTTTATTTTTGTAAATATAATGGCGGATAAATTACATCATCAACAATTATTGAGGTCATGTACATGTATTGTGTGTTAAGTCGATATATCGATTATTGTGATAGGCCTACTGTTTTTGTATCATAACGAGCTTGTCAAACATGCATGACCACTAAACAATGTCTAAGCAGTAGTATTGGTCTGAATGACAACAAACATAACTAGTGTTTTGGAAAATCTGTTAGAAAACAGTTATTTCAATAATTATGATTAGCATGTGACACAGACACCGCATAAAAAACTACAACAACAAATACTTACTTTAGGAGGATGGGGGAGGGCAGCATGAGGTTGAGACTTTGACATCTGTAAAAAACAAATTCATGTATTACAAACAAGTCACTTAAAAATACATTAATGTGGCAGACTGTTCCCTGTTCAGATGCAGTGTATAAGTACAATCAGGGCTGTCACAACAATGGGGTGGGGCCAAGTGGCTGCAACCCTAGGTACAATGTGCAGGTATATATAATTACATATAATATATGTGAATAAAGCAAGAATCTGTTTAGGTTAGTCACTGTGCTGACTGATGCTTGCTAGGTTTATATGATTGCAAACTGCACAAAAACAACAACAGCAACAACATTAATGACAATGACAAACAAAATTACTTACATTTATGTAAATCTCACATTAGGAAGATCTGCATTTGATTTCATGGGCTGAAATAAATAGGCAGAAACATTACTGCTAAAAAAAAAAAAAAAAAAAACTCTAAAAAGCCTAAAAATGACTTAAAAAGCAAGGAAATATGGAACATTGTAATTAGCGAACATTAATAAAGCATAACTGTTCTTTGTTTCTAACCTTGGTAAGTACTCTGTAGCCAGAAGGAGAGGTAGGATTTCTGTGAAAGCCAAATTAAATGTGAATAGGCTTTGATAGTTATTGAGAAGGCAGAATAATAAGAAAAGGCAAAAGTACGTCACAATATAATTAATTAAGTTACATATTTTGATTACCAAATTATGGAAGCGTGGAGCTGCCACCCAGGCAAAAGAAAAATAGAGCTGTATCACGTTATGACGTGAAATGTTTATTGTTCTAACATTATGCTTTTCATGTTTGTATAATATAATATCACGTTATTATAATATACATAATTGTCACGTTCGCACAATATTGTACGGACGTGATAATTATGTACATTTTTCGTACAATGTTGTTCAAACATGTTGTTCAAACATGATAGTATATTGTTAGAACGATAAACTTTTCACGTTATAACGTGATATACTTATATTTCTCTTTTGCCTGGGTGGCAGCTCTACGCTTCCGTTCCAAATACACGAGAATAAAGTAATATTATATGGGAAAAGGCACCTGCTAGCTTGATGATGGAGGCTTCTTAGACTGGCCACCCGCCTTGGCTTCTTGTCGCCACTCCACGAAATAAAGGTCCGTTTCCTCCATGCCGGCTAATTATTCATCCTCATTAAAATCTCGTATATGTTCAGTTGGCAGAATTGAGAATTTTACATCTTCCAACCACTTAATTAACGCGAACATAATCGGCTTGTTTCTTCCCGTCTCCTGTATCCGGCCGTTCCTCTCGCTGTCAGATTTCGCGCCTCAGAGACGTCGTTATTTTTCAAAAAAAAAAAAAAAGAAGAAAGAAAGAAACAGTAACAACTACTAAAGAGAGTTTTTGCACGTTCATTGCACATTTGTGGGAATGTTTAAATATTTAATTTTTATTAATTACTTTTCATTGTATCTTTATTTTTTAAACCACCGTGGCAATGCGCATGCGCATACACTCCTGCACGCAAAGGGCTTTGGAGTTGACGTAATGTCGCAATGCATTGTGGGAGCGCAGCACCATCTTGGCAGGTCACGAATCAAAACAAGATTGCTACGAACCATTCTGAAACGTAGCTCAAAAGAAAATGACGGTATAGAGACAGATTCTGTCCAGATGCAAAGAGACGGTACTTGATTGTTGAAATGTGGACCCGTATGAAATATAGCCGTGGAGTAGAAACCCTGAAGACCAAACCGCTATTGACTTAGCATGATCTACTCTCATACCTTGTCTGTGGAGTCAGAGCATACACGGCACACCAATTTCGCAATTATAAATCTCTGGAGGCGCACATCCAATTCACCAAGGACTGGGTACAAGATTTGGCTAATTTTAAGCCTCCACGTTGTGAGTACGCCGTCATTCAAGCAAAGGTAAGTCAGCTTGAGTACTGCGAGTAAAATGCGTTTGATTCCCCCCAACATTCAAATTAGTGCTAGCAAAAATTCATTCGTGAGGGGGAAATTACAGTGAGAACATGTAGAGGCTCTGTTAGAGGGATAACATAGTGAGTTCAGTGCATTGATGTGACATTGTCCTGAAGGATTTAGTTATTCTTTATGGTTAAAGAAATTGCCCTAATTAATTCATATTTATTATAAATAATCCTAATTACACATCTTGCTTCCTTGTTTGTGTCCTGTGTCACTAAAAATACATTCTGTTTTAGTTTTATACATTGATTAATGACCTGCAGAATCTGCTTGTCATATTAGGTGTCCATAGTTGTCACTTAAAGTCGAACTTTATGTTTTCTCCCTCTTGAAAGTGATTACATCCTTGCATTACATACTTTAGGTTCATTTTTTGCTGATAGGTTTCTAAAAAGAAACATGCAGATTTAGAATATAACATGCAGCGTTCTATAGATGGATACATAAAAACACTTTATTTGTTACATTTATGATAAATGGATTTGAAAGTAAATAAAACACATTTGTGTCGGCCTTGGCTTATTAAAGTTCTTGTCTTTAAATGAACTTTGTCTGTGTGTGTTTTAGGTCCTGCACTCTTAAAGACTGAATTGCAGCATTGCAGCCACAGGTCATTGTGAGCATCACAGGGAAGGTTGAAGCCGCCCACTGCAGCTGTATGGCTAGAGTCGTGGAGACTTGCAGCCATGTCACTGCTCTTCTGTTTAATGTAGAAGCAACAGTGAGGATCTGTGGCACAAGGACTGTTACAGATGAACCTGCATACTGGGTTTTGCTGGGTAATATGACCAAGATACAGCCAGAGGTTGGCCATAAGATAGACTTCTCCTCTTCAGCTGCCCAAAAAAAAGGTTCTTGATCAAAACATAAACAGACCATTCGTTGTGACAGGTAAAAGAAGCCATCCTCAAAAAAGGAAAGTTCCACCTGCTACTGTGGAGGAGTTGGATCAACTGATGGGACAATATTTTTCCAAGCATAGTTCTGTTCTGAATAACCCATAATGTTTTAATTTAGGGGGCCATGTAAATACTTTGCATTTACTGAATATGTACTTACTAAATACCACTGTTCAAAAGTTGAATAAAGAAACAAAGAAATGTTTGCCTATTTTTAATTAAAAGCACTTTGTCGAACATCACATCAGTTACAATGTAGAAAAAATGTTATGTATAGTTTACAAATGACAAAATGTTCACATAAAATCATGACAGCATTTGTATAATATCACCCACTACTAGCAATCTGTAATTTACTGTCTCTTTTGAAAACTTATCACTACATAAACAGCACAAGACTTAAAAGTATTTA